>NC_052502.1:43142980-43217938 GCF_016617805.1 Bactrocera tryoni
CGTCCTGGCAAGAAAGGCCTGGAGAGGAGTTCAATATGTTCCTTAACTGGGAGCATACGGTCTCACTGTGTAGGTGTTAACGCGCACCACGATCTTTGGCATTCCTGTCTGTCAAACGATACTAGGTGGATGGAGCTGGCGGAACAGATTGACGAATTTTATAATAATGTTATGTTGTAATAGCTCGCCCGATACCCGGTGGTCTGATAAAGAGAATAACCTGGTGACCTATGCTTACTCTCTCATCAGACCACCGGCCCATAATTATCTCGATCGAGAAACCTCCTAATTTTTTTTCTGTTGACAACCGTACAAAAAACCTTCCATTGGAGTCAATTGAAGGGTTGATAAGATACAACCATAAAGATTTTAATCCTGGAAACCAACCAACGCAATAAAGACCTTTTCATTTATCATGGTCAAGTTAAATAGTACATGCTCGATATATAAAAAATTTAGGGTTGTTTCGATATTTGTTGCGTAACCTTTTCCACTTCGGTTGTTGGTGACGAGAAAAGTTGAAATCCGGTTGACTGTCTGTCTGTCCGTCCATGCAAGCTGTAACTTGAATAAAAATTAATATATGTGGCTTCCTTAGAACAAAAAAAATTTCGAGTTCGTAGATGGGCGTAATCGGACCACTGCCACGACCACAAATCGCCATTGTCCGAAAACATATAACTAAGCACTAAATTAAGATATAATATAAAGCTTTAAAGCTGTGGCCAATTTTTTTTTTTGAAAATGGGCAGTCTTTTTACATTCTTATATTAAAATAGACGAAATCGGAGTATAGTATCATAGTATATCACGCTAGGTCACAAAGGCCTCGATTTCAATGAAATAGTCAACGAGATTGCAAAAAAATGGTGTACGGTTGCCATCCGATAACGTGTCCGACATTGGGAAAAGAGCAAGGCTAGAGAGGCTCAAATTCGATAGAATGATATATGTAAGTATCTATATAAATTTTTTACTCACTTTCAAAAGAAGAGAATGTAGGAACATGATTGTAATACTCACTGGTCACAGTCTAGTGGCGGCACACGCTTGCAGAATGGAGCTCGCAGATCGAGTAGAGTGCAGGAAATCTCTACAGCAAGGCACCAGGGAAATAATGGAGTATCTCTTGTTCACTTGTCTTGCTATGAGAAACTGAAAGAGGTATCCACCATATAGTGGGACCGCAGGACATATCGAAATTCAAGTCAAGAGCAGGTATCCTGAAGGATGACACATGTTATCGCTAAGAACCAAAAGTGGTCTATGGTTTGCCTTATGATGTGAGAACAAAAATATTATGATGTGTTAAGACAGAAAGTATACTTCTACGGAGTATACTCTTGTAGAACCTCCATAGGTGATCTAGTGACTGTTGTCCAGAGCATACTGAAACATTTTCTTCAACCCGCTGAATGGCTAAGAAAGTTGAATACCAGGAGTTAGTGAACCCGATTCCACATTCGATGACGATCGACACACTCCACCTCTTCGTCCATTTCAAAGCTGCTTTTGACAGAACGAAAAGGAGCGGCCTTTATACCGCTATGTCTTTTCTTGGTATCCCCGCAAAACTAATATGGATGTGTGAACTGACGTTGAGCAACACCAAAAGCTCCATCAGAATCGGGAAGGACCTCTCCGAGCCGTTTGACACCAAACGAGGTTTCAGACAAGGCGACTCCATTTCGTGTGACTTCTTCAACCCACTCTTGGAGAAAATAATTCGAGCTGCAGAACTAAACTGAGAAGGCGTCATCTTTTATAAGAGTGTACAGTTGCTGGAAAATGCAAAAGAACAGCGGAAAATGCAAAAGAACAGCGTGTACGACGAGGAGTGCCGTGTCGCAGCGGAGAGAAAACATACTCCTACCTCGGGACGTTACGATCGACCACAACACGTGCGGGATGGGATAGATAACGAGAGTTGAAGAGGGAAGCGAGACGCATTTGCAGACAGAAAAATAAAGAGACCGAAATACGTGAGTACGAAGAGCTTGATAAGCTAGCCGACAGGGGTAATGCTCGAAAATTCTATGAAAAAATGCGGCGGCTTACAGAAGGTTTCAAGGCCGGAGCATACTCTTGTAGAACCCCCAAAGATGATCTAGTCACCGATGCCCAGAGCCTGCTGAATGGCAGTGAACGTACAACACCAGGAGAAGGTGAACTCGATTTCCCAATCGATGACGATGGAGCAGACGTTCCATTGCCCCACCATGAAGAAGTTCGAATAGCAATTACCCGTTTGAAGAACAACAAAGCAGAGGGGACCGATGGATTACCGGCCGAACTATTCAAACACGGCGGCGAAGAACTGGTAAGGAGCATGCATCAGCTTCCTTGTAAAATATGGTCGGACGAAATCATGCCCAACGATTGGAATTTAAGTGTGCTCTGCCCAATCCACAAAAAGGGAGACCCCACAATTTGCGCCAACTACCGTGGGATAAGCCTCCTCAACATCGCGTATAAGGTTCTATCGAGCGTATTGTGTGAAAGAATAAAGCCCACCATCAACAAACTGATTGGACCTTATCAGTGGGACTTTAGACCTGGCAAATCAACAACCGACCAGATATTCACCATGCACAAATTTGATATTCACATGCAAATTTTTTAAAAGACCCGTGAAGGAAGAATCGACACACACCACCTCTTCGTCGATTTCAAAGCTGCTTTCGACAGCACGAAAAGAAGCTACCTCTATGCCGCAATGTCTGAATTTGGTATCCCCGCAAAACTAGTACGGCTGTGTAAGCTGACGTTGAGCAACACGAATAGCTCCGTCAGGATCGGGAGGACCTCTCCGAGCCGTTCGATACCAAACGAGGTTTCAGACAAGGCAGCCCCCTATCGTGCGACTTCTTCAACCTGCTGCTGGAGAAAATAATTCGAGCTGTAGAACAAAATCGAGTAGGTACAATCTTTTATAAGAGTGTATAGCTGCTGGCGTATGCTGATGATATTGACTCAACACCCGCGCCGTTAGTTCTGTTTTCTCCAGACTGGACAAGGAAGCAATGCAAATGGGACTGGCAGTGAACGAGGGCAAGACGAAATATATCCTGTCATCAGACAAACAGTCGTCGCACTCGCGACTTGGCTCTCACGTCCCTGTTGACAGTCATAACTTTGAAGTCGTAGATAATTTCGTCTATCTTGGAACCAGCGTAAACACCAACAACAATGTCAGCCTAGAAATCCAACGTAGAATAACTCTTGATAACAGGTCGTACTGCGAACTGAGTAGGAAATTGAGAAATAAAGTCCTCTCTCGACGAACAAAGACCAAACTCGAAAAGACACTCATCATCTCCGTCCTGCTTTATGGTGCAGAGGCATGGACGGCGACAACAACTGATGACCCGACGTTGCGAGTTTTCGAGAGAAATGTTCTGCGAAGGATTTATATTTACCGCTTTCGATGGAACGATCAGCTGTATGAGATATTTGATGGCATTGACATAGTTCAGCGAATTAAAAACCAGTGGCTACGATGGCTAGGTCATGCCGTCCGAATGAACAGAATCACTCCAGCTCTGAAAATATTTGACGCAGTACCCGCCGGGGCAAGCAGAGTAAGAGGAAGACCTCTAATCCGTTGAAAAGACCAGGTGGGGAAGGACCTTGCACTTGGAATATCCTATTGACCAGAAGTTAACCGTACTTTTCTATCATTTAGCGTAATGATGCTCTCAAAGTAATAATAACAGACTAAAAATTAGAAGCATAGAAACCATTTTTTTTTGAATCGGTTTTTATTAATTTTTAAAATCGTTAAATAAACATGTATGGTTTGTACTGGACTCAGTTACGTCTTCTGTTGGGTCGTCTCCTAAAAGAATTGCGCTTTCTAGTTCGTCTATTTGCGGGTTTTCTAAGAGGTTTCGATTTTTTCGACTTCCTTTTGGAATTTCTTTTCTTATTTTTGTTGCCGCCTTTGTTCACTTTACGATTAGTTTTAGGTGCGGATTTCTTTCGTTTGATTTTAGCTTTTAACGGCTGTTGTTTTGTTTTTTTGTTGCCTTTTTTATTTGCGTTAAGTTTATTGGCTTTGTTGTTGTTTGCTGGCTGCTTATTTTTGATATTCGCATTGACCTCTCCCTTGCCATTATTCGTACTTTGTTTGTTTTCCTTTTCGTTTTTCGTTCCCGACGCTTCACTGCCACTTTGCGCTGCTTCCGCGGGCTTTTCATTATCAACTTCCTGTTTTTTATTCGCCCTCAATTGAGCGGTCGATCCATTGCGGTTCACAGCTGCTGCGCTCTTGTTGTCGTCGTTAGCTGCAGTGGTCAATTGCCGCTTCGGCGATTCGGTTGTGTTCTCAACTAATTCTAACTCATCATTATTTACAGTGTGTTGCGGCAAAACATTTGCATCCTCGGGCCTTTGCAAAAATTTACTATTCGCTCGAGTGCGTTGTTTTTCACTAAGAAACCTGATTGGACTTTTTGTGGTGTGTGGTGGTTCCAATGTGGTTTCCAACGTATACGCAGCATTTACTTCACTCTTCAATGTTGCCAGTGCAGCCTCAACCGGGTGTTCTTGCAAGTGTTTGTTGTGTCTATTGTTGTTGTTGTTGTTGTTGTTGTTGTTGTTGTTGTTGTCAAGGTTTAATTGTGGGTTTTGCCGTTGCTGCAGCGAGAGATCCTTTCGCACTGTACGCGCATAAGCTGGTGCGGCGGTGAGGAGTAGCCCAACACCAGCCAAGCAGAATAGAATTAAGACTTTCATCTTGCACTTCTTGGCAATGAATGAAGAATACGGGATTGAGGAAAGCTCATTTAATTGCCGGATGTTTAGGCTATGCTTGTTAAATTGCTGTGTAAGCGCTTACAGTGCACATGCATAAATACATATACATGTATGTATGTATATAGGCGTGTATGTGTTTTGCTTCCGAGTTGCTGTTGGTGACACCAGTTGCTTTGATGTGGCATTTCATGCTCAAATAGTAATTAAGTCAATACAAATATTAAAGCGAACTTAGGAAAACAAATTTGAACTCAAATGCAAAGCGTACAAAAGTTGCTTGTACACACACACATACATACATACATATGTATGCAAGTATGTATGCTTTTAATGCCAGCTTGCTTTATTATTAGTTTTCGTTTATGTTTTCTTCTGCCATATTTTATTTCATATTTTTTTGTGGGTCAGCTCTCATAGCCGCTGCAGTTCAATTTACTTTATACGAATTATTCCTAGAACTTCTTGTACTTTGGGCCCATGTAGAGAGATATTTATTTGACCGCAGTTTTGGCTTACGAAGTTTTCTCATGCCATTCGCTTGGTAGTATATGTGGCAGCATTATTATCAATAACAAGCTTACGTGTAGATAAATGGTTGTAAGTGAATATGCGCACACAGGCATCTGCATAGACACACACACACGCTAGCACACATGCACTCGCCTGCGCCAGTTAGTGTTTACTAACAAAGTTTGTGCTAAGCATACATTTAGAGACACTCTTTTAATATATTTTATCAGCGCACGCACACATACACAAAACACACACATGTGTATGTACAAACACATCTATTGACACATGAACTTGGGATACACTAAGTTTGTTGGCTTACATACCCTCCTAGCCATATATTATAATTCAATATATTGCGCCATGCACACACATATCATTACATATTACAGCAGACCACATTTTTATTATGTATCTGCGCTTGTTTGCATGCTCTCATATGGAACATATGTAGCTGCAGTGAAAATATTTACATACAAGTGTATTCAAGATAAATTTGATACTTGCAGTTAAGACCCTGTAGGAAAAACGTTGCGCTATGAAAGTAGTTTAACAGAAAGGGAATGTGGAGACAGATAATACTGATAACCGATGAAAATCTTACTGTTTCAAAACGATCTTGATCTCATCCTACATAGAGTGACTTCAACAGCGACTCTGTAGAAAAAAAATGATAGTTTGCCGAAAAGAAAATGTTAATAATGATATAAAGAGAAAGAGAGAGAGAGAGAAGCAAGAGTTAGATTGTTACATCGATGTAATATTTACAGTTGTCTTCTGCGATAGCGTGACACCAGTAGGAAAAAAAAAACCTTCATGATGGCAGTTCGTTGGAAAGATAATGTGAAGAGTGATATGGAATAATGTGTCGAGTTGCTATATAAAGGACTCTATAATCAGTTTCATAGTCTCCTGCAAGTCGAGCAGAAAATCGTTCTGCTGTCTGTTGTGATTGCAGCTTCTCGACGTCGAATCTTCCTTGTGTTTGTTGACGTGTGTCTTTTGCTGTACAGAGGCGGGTGCGTATCTTGGCTGCAACAAGTTAGTAATCCGAGTCGGTGTTAGGACCTCGGAGCGCACGCACATCTAAACCACTGGAGACGTGTCTTCCGTCTATCACAACCTGATCAATCTGGTTGGCGGCTTTTCGATCCGGAGACAGCCAGGTTTTTACTGAATTTTCTTATGCTAGAAACAACAGATAACCATATTTCGATACTCGGCGAAGTCGATCAGCCTCAACTCATTTGGGGATATTATATCATGGATGCTGAAATTACGGACCGTTGTTCCAAAGAAACATTCTTTGCTCACTCTGTCGTTACGACGATTTTGACATCTTGGCGGAGGCAGCTCTCATAGGTGCGCTCCAAGCGCTCATAGAAGACATCCATGGTGCGGATTGTGGATAGACGTTTATCCACCGGAGTGAAGTGAATGACAGGTCTCGGCGACGGAATCTCTCTCTACCACCACGAATCCCATACCGAATTTCTGCTCCTTTATATGGTCACTATAGTAAATGCCAAAGAACCTTTTCGCCTCAGTCCTGTTCATCGCATTTTTTGGACGGGGGTGATGTCAGCCTTGATTTTTACGTGGTCATCAACCGGCTAAGGCACCGAATATTCTAGGTGCATGCCTTTAAATCTTAATCATTAATGCGTTTGTCGTGGTCGTCATCAAAGGGGGGTCTCTAATCCGAGGCGGTTGTTTTCTTTTTAGGGGGGGCGTTTTTTACGTGGCAGCGTACAACCACTTATATAAAGACTTAATAATTTGAATGGTGTAGAATCATTCAGGGGTGATATTTTTGAATATCTAAACTATCGACAAAAGGATAATTCTTCGTTTTTTTAAATTTCCAGACTAGAATACGTCCTAACAGAAAATACTATAGAAACCCTTTTCATCTAATATTTAATAAATAAAATCTCAATTTTCGGTCTTTCGAGTTGAGTTAGAAACGCTACTGTTATTTCAATACATACCCTATGCATCAGAAAATCGCTTTGTTAATCCTACAAGGCATCTCCACACTTGGAATCACATCACATCTCTCATCTAGAAATACTAACTCGCTTTTCCCAGCACTTGTTTGTATTTAGAGTAAAATCAATAGAACAGAATCATTGGATCAGAGTAGCGCCAGCGGTGACGATGTCAACATGTAAATATATATTTTTATATATAATATATATGTACATATGAATAAAAGTATTTATTTAATAAAAATAATATAACATGGAGACAGATGCAGAGAAAGCACTATTTCGGTTTTTATTTTTTATTTATTGCAAAATGCTTTTATAGCTGTAAAGGCTTCGTGGAATTTGTAGTGAATGTTGTTCGACAAATTCCACCTCAAACTGAGCTTAAAAAAAAATACAAATAAAGCTAATGGCTGGATTTCCCTTTGTTCGGTATACAGATTTCATTATTGGACTTCTCTGAATATTGCACAATTTAAAATTCGTGAGAATGTCATTTTAATTGTTGGGAAGTGGTGTCCTTTAATACGTTGAATGGCGACAGCAGAGAAATAAAAATGATGTGCCCAGACGAAATATTAATCTCAAGAACAAAATAAAACGGAGAGCGCAAAATAAGATATTAATCAATCTCTTGAGACGTGGAAACCAGGCACCTGTAGGAGGTGTCCGTGTAACGCTGTGCTATCTAGCACTTTCATATCTTTCTTGAAAGAAGGATAATATGTGAACTATAATTAATATCTGTAATAGTAGTGATTACAAACTAAGTCTTAATATAATGGAGATTATATAGGGTCCACAAATGAAATCTATTGACGCATATAATGAAATTAAAAAGATAAATTTAAAAAATCTGTGTATCTGTTCCAGGTATGGAACATGTTTGGATGGTAAGAAGAAGGGAGAAGGTGGTATACAATTTAAGCTTATTGCGCATAATAAGGGTAAGAAATCTGTTCGAGGAATAAAATAGGTTCCAAAAAGTAAAAAATAAGTTCCACAAATAGATTAAAAGCATGATAAAGTTAAGTTTAGGTGACTTGTAAGTTAGTTCGCCATGTAATGAAGTTAGAATGCTGAATTTCGAAAACTTTTCTAAGGAATATGTTCCACAAACTAATGGAACCTAATGGAAACTGAATAATTGGAGGCAAAATACAATATTAATCCGTAAAAAAAGTTAGAAATCCAATTGAATAAAATAGGTTCCACAATAAATGAATATCCTCTAGAAAGTTGGTATAAAATTTAAGCTCATTCCGCATATAGGAGTAAGCAATTCGATCATGGAAATAGGTTCAACAAAGTAAAAAGATAGGTTCCACAATTCAATTGACCCTGACAAGATGAAGTTAAATTTAAGTGGTTTTTAAATTAGTTCGCCAAAAAAAGGAATTTGAATCTCGAAAATATATCTAAGGAATATGTTCCATAAATTAGTGGAACCCATTTGGAAACTGAATAATTGGAATTTGCTACAAGATTATTCAGCAAAAAAGATTATTCAGCAACCCGACTGAAATTAAAATGGGTTCCACAAGAACTGAAAATTATCTCGAAATTTACGAAAATTGGAAAATGGTATAAAATGCATGTTCACTTTTCTCATATAAAGTTCAAAAGTTCGAAGTTATGTAACTTCGATAATATCTATAGATAATGAGTTCCACAAATCAATTAGATTCGCAGGAGAAAAGGGAAGTTAGCGTAACCTACACAATACATATGTAGTACAAGTTAAATTTTACGAACAAAGTTAGAAAGCAGTGTTAATTTATATGAACAAAGTTAGAAAGCAAAGTTAATTTACATGAACAAAGTTAGAAAGCAATGTTAATTTATATGAACAAAGTTAGAATGCAAAAATTCGGAAAACATATTCAGCAAATGAGTTCCACAATGAGATTTCCAGGGAAAAACGGAATCTGGCGTATGCCAATAAATTTAGAAAGTTAAAAATGTAACAATATCAGCAGGAAATGAGTTCCACAAAGCAATGGAATCCACTAGAAAACTGAGCGTAAATGCAAATTAATCTTTTGGAAGCATCAATGAATCTGAATTCTGACAAAAATATATTTTAAGATTATCAAGCCATACAACTCTTAAATATAAGTTAAAAAGAGCTTTAAAGTTCATCAGAAAGCTTTCACTTCGTTCCAACTTTTGCCTCCGTGTGCCAAAAGCTTTGCAAAAAAACGCAGTAAAGGCTGAAATTCCACTACAAGTGGCTTAATTAATTCTATAAGTAATTTTACTTTTTCTATATATTCTGCCATTTGCATGCCAATTGATGTTTGTTTTCAATTTTAATGGTATTCACTCAGTCCATTATACATATTTCCACAATTTACACAATATCTGTGTACCGGCACTTCTTAAAATTCAGAATCAAACCATTATTATTATTCTCTCTGATTTTTCCTATCAATATGGGAAGCTTATTCACTCACATATTTCAGTTTCTATTAACATACTTTTACATTGTTTTTTATAGTTATTGTTATTGGTTTTTGCCAGAGCTATAAATAGTTATCAGCAAATCCTCCAACCAATATTTTTACAACCGCTTTTTACGCATCTCTATTATACTGTGCGACGGTGCGTAGCCATGCGACGCTGTGATGTGACAAGGGCCCCCGATGGGTTTACAATTTCCTTGTATGTACGCATACAAACGCATGTACTACATGTGTAGCGGCCATGTGTAAAGTTACGTCTATACTAATCGGTATGTGAGTGTGTACATACATACTGAATATATATGTATATATGAATATGTATACTACAAGTATATATTAAAGTAACTGTGCGCTTAATTTATGTACAAAGAAATTTGAGCTTCACAATAACTCCAATCAACCGGTGCCGTAAACATACCGCTACACCATACGGTATTTTATATGTGCATGCAGGAGCTTATACAAATGTGTGTAATACTAAATGGCGTATAGATATTTAGAGCAGCTCCTTGAAAACCACACTTGAGCTTAATAAGATGAAGTAAACCTATAAGCGGAAATCAAATAAATTGGAATTTCAGATTATATGGGTAAAGCCGAAAACAAAAAAAAAAATAATATAACCTAGGTATTTATAGATATATGCACAAATACATGTACATACATATGTAAGTGTATTATATATAAAGTAAAAAATTGCATAACTAAGTAAACATATGAATTTATGTACATAACTATGTTTTTTAAGGTCGTAAGAAATTGAATGTGAAATAATATCATATATAATTAAGGTCTCAAAATTTTAATTTCGGGTTATCCCTAGAGAAATTTAAGAGGCACAGCAAAGTGAATTTTGTATATTTTGATAACAACATTCGTAGTGTTTTTACGTGAGTACCTGCCCCAAGTTGCTTAAAAGCACATAGTTCAAAACAGTGCGTTGATCAGGCCTGCAAATAATACAAGTTTTTTGCAAATTTTATTTGTTTACAATTGGTCAATTGGAAGGGAAACGTTTTCCACCTTAGTCGTGTTCGAGGTCGAACTTAAACCTATGCCGTGATGTGGGTCCGGCACTCGGCGGCAGCGCGATTCTATGCTGAACTGAATTTTTAATTCTACTTGTCTTTAGGTTTAAATCACAGCCACCACGAAACTCCTTTAAGAGCCAAACCGTATAAGCAGATTAGAACGAAATCCAAGTGCTAACGCTTCTCCTTGGTATCAGATTTAAGCCTTCCGTCAGACTTTGTAGCTTTTGCTACTACCAGTTGAGCACCCATCAAACTCAATAACTGGTGATATTTGTCGCTTTAAATTCAAATGTCTTTTCATTCGAAGGAATATGATTCAAAGTCTACAAAATCAGTTCAAGCTGAGTATTTTAGCACTATTTCTGACAAGACTAAAATTAGGTGATTATTCGACAGCGTAGAGCGGTTTATGTATACCCTTTATATGGGGTGATCCATTTCGAAGTTTCCTACTTTACTACCTTAACGGTTACATAGGTTACTTTGTAGGTTTCCTAGGGTAAAAAAACAACCGGTCATATAAAAAATGTCATATGTGTTTTATTCGAATTTTTTATTTTTACAAATACGAGGACTGCTATATACATATGTATATTCTGGCCTAGGGCAACACTAAGTGTTGCCAGGTGCAATCTGACATTTCCATTGGAAAGTTTGACATTTTTTAGCATAACATCGCTCAGAACGTTTTGTCATTTAATCGTGAATTGTTTTATTTACAGGGAATTAAAAAATTCATCTCGGCCAAAAAATGGAATCAACTCGTGAACATTTTCGTGCGATAATTTTTCACAACTTTCGACGTGAATTATCACGACAAGAGTGCATCGATGAACTAAAATCTTTGTATGGCTATGAAGCACCATCCTATAGCACTGTGAAAAACTGGTACAACGAATTCAATCGTGGCCGACGCTCGCTCAAAGACGAATTCCGTGAAGGTCGTCCAAAAATAGCCGTTGTGCCAGAAAACATCGATGCCGTACGTGAACTGATAATGCAAGACCGTCATGTAACATACCTTCATATAGAGGCATGCCTATTCATTTCTCCCACCAGCATACATTCGATATTGCATGAACACCTGGCCGTAAAAAAGGTTTGTTCTCGTTGGATCCCGCACAATTTGACAATCGCTCAAAAAAAGGCTCGTGTGGATTGGTGTAAAGAAATGCCGATAATGCTTATTAACACAGAAATTCTGAAATTTTTGGAAAAAAATATTTTAAACTCGGCCATTGCGACGCCATTTCCAGTGACCACTCGGAGAAGAGATGCATAAGTGTTGACAGGATAGCCCCTTACAGGCTCATTTAAACTGAAAAAATACGTGTTTAACCTTAAACCTTAACTCAGAACTTAGACGAAGGACAAACAAAAACTGAAAATTGGATTTTTGAAGACATTTTTACAAAATAATTAAAATTTCAGTAAAATTTTGGAGACATTTCTTGTTCAAATATTTGTAATCGAATATTTGTAATCGAATATTTGTATCTCAAAGACCTGTGTAAAATTTCATAAAGGTCTGTTGAGTAGCTCTCGAGAAATCTTGCCAATCGACTTAAAAAACACAGTTTCGAGAAAACACGTTTAAAAATGTCGCACTTAGCCAAGCTAGTCTTGAGCGCACAAGTTCTAAGGCTGTATATCCAAAACTATACTCCGATCAACTTGAAAATTTAGGACAATATAGAGGTGTTGTAGAATTTAATAAGACAATAAAAAATGTGGATTTTTGACACCCGTAAGCTCATGTAAGGCCTTAAAGAAAAAACTCAGAAACTTCGAACTTAGTGGAGAATGTTTATTTTCGTTCGAAAGAACATTCTTTGGCCTTTATTTTTTGAAGACTATTTCTTTTAAATGTTGGCTGCGGCTACGTCTTAGATGGTCCATCCGTTTTCAATGTCTCGTTCGAGCAGCGAGGCCCGAATCGAAGCGATCTTGTCCGCATAGACCTTAGACTTTACATATCCTCCAGGAAAAGCCTAAAGGTGTGATATGACTCGATCTTTGTGACCAATCGACCCGCCCAAAACGTGAAATTATCCGCTCACTAAAGTGTTCTCTCAATAAATTCATTGATTGATGCGATTTGTGAGAAGGGGCGCCGTCTTGTTGAAACCAAATGTCGCTAAGATCACGAGCTTCAATTTCAGGTATTATATAGTCGTAATCATGGCGTGATAACAATCGCTATTGACGGTTACGTTTTCCCCGGCATCATTTTTGAACACGTATGGACCGATGCTTCCGCTGTACCCCATACCACGAAAACCCTTGTTTTTTTCTGGTTGAAATGGGAGATTTTAAATCTCTTCAGGTTGCTCTACGTCCCAAATGCGGCAATGTTGCTTGTTTTCGTATCCATTGAGCCAAGAATGGGCCTCATTGCTGAGCAAAATTTGGCTCGAAAATGTCGGTTCTTCTTGGAACTATTCAAGAGCCCATAGAGCGCAGCGTTGTCGCTTGTGAAGGTCGGGTGGCTTCAGTCCTTACACAAGCTGGTTGCTCAACACGTCAATAAATGAAGAAATTGGTGATTGAGAATCGAGGATTAACAGTCAGAGATCTTACTGACATAGTTGGTATAAAAGCACTATTGGTTTCAAAATCACTAATTTTTTTCGAAAACCAGCATCGAGTTATTGCCTGTGAAACAATGCTTTCCGACTTTCAGGATACCATGAAACGTATTATTTCTGGCTATGAGTCTTGGTTCTATGCTTACGACCCGGAAACAGACGGTTCGATCGACAAATATCGTGACAAAAGTGAGCCGAAAACGAAAAAACCACGTCAAAGCAGACCAAAAATCAAGATTATGTTGACAGTTTTCTTCGATTATCGAGTTGTGGTGCAATATGTCTTCCGACAAGCAAAACTGTCAATAAGGAATACTAATTGAGTGTTGTGCGTCGTTTGCGCTAAGTTATTCGTAAAGAGAGGCAGATATTAAAGACTAAAACTCTTGGTGTTTGCACCTCGATAATGTGCCGTCTCATACTGCATTGATTCTTCTTGAGTTTTTCGCCAAATTTTAAAACAAAATCATGCCGCAAATACTGTATTAGACTGTTTTATCTCCGTGTGACTTCTGGTTATTGGGAAAAATCAAATAACCGCTCCGGGGAAATCGTTTTGAGTCAATTGAAGACGTGAATCGCAACGCGCATTTAAGATTATTCCAGAAATTGGCCTTAACAGATGTTTTGAGGTTTGGAGAAAACGTTTTCATTATTTTATTGGTGCCAAGGGGGATTATTTTGAGTGGGACGACATAGAGTTTGAAGAAAAAATTAAGAATTTTAAAATTAAGAACTACATAGGTTTTACTATTTTTGCAAATTGTAGTTTAGCATAATCCGATCGCATTACGCAAGGCGAGTTATAGTTTACTAAAGCCATCGATTGCAAAATAGTGTATTTGTTTTTACAAGGCTTTGTACATATATAATTGTTAATCTAGCCTCAGCGAAATTGTGCTTGAATCCACAACTATTGCCGGCTCTACGGCATGGGATGCTACACACACGACTACAGTCATTGTTATTAAGTACAAAAGGATGTGAATAACGTACTATTCATATATGTACATGTGTGCGGGCTTCTTTATTCACTGCATGAATTGAGGCTTCAACCATAAAAGGATTCTCCGTGTAAAATTAATGTGTGTGAGTGTGAGTTTTGAAAAATATAATTTCAACTAACACAACAGCTATGCACACAATAGAGCAAAATTAATGTATTAATATTTAATGCAAGCATATTTGTGGCAGACAACTCTCACCACTCTCGCCTTTTCTTCGCTGGCATAATAAAGCGCAATAAAACTTTCGGATCGCTGTCATTCAGCATGTCATGCCATAATCATCCAACAAAACATATTGCTCAATTTTCTCGCAAACACAATGTGGCCATGATGATAAACATGGTTTTGTTGTTATTATTATTATTGTTGTTGTTGTTGTTTTAGTTGTTGTTTTTTGGCTTTCATATTAGGTGAAGAACGTTTGCCATTGACGGAGCCGCAACCAAGCGCCACACCACGCACAGCAACGATGACATGCCACAATCTACAAATGTGCATATCTGACGCACACACACCCACACATGCACGCAGTGCTTGGCTTGTGTGTGTGCGTGTGTTGATATGTCACAATTAGTAAACAAAATAAATATGAAAATATGCGCCAATATGACAACAATGACCATCAAATCGCAAACAAACCGAAATGCTGTGGTGTAACGCGGCAAGGTGATGCAGCTAAGCGCCACTGCCGACATACATACACACACACACATTTCGGAGTAAGCGCTTACATCTGCATATACATATGTATGTATGTGTGTGTCTGTCTGACTTTGGGTGCCATTAGCCGCACTCACGACGCTTCATTGCATGGCACCAGCAGCAATTGCGGCGGCAGCACCTAATCATCATTTACAATGTCTCTGCTAAACACCTACAAATTTGTAATCACACACACACACACACACACAGTTGCGTGCGCTTGCGGCAGACATACTCAATCACTCAGAAATTACGTGTACACACGCAAATATTTTCCTCTATTAGTTTATTTGTTTACCTTTAAAGTGTCCGTATGTGCTTATGTACATATATTCGCATGTATATGTGTGTAAATTTACTTCATACGCCTGTGTTGTGATTACTTTTATGCGCCACTGTAGCCCAGTTGAGCAATTGGTTGTAGTAAAGTGTTTGGGGGAAGACAAGCGTGTATCAGTTGATTTGGAAACACTCATACGCCCTGTACGCCCTGTACGCCGTCACCCCAAAACACTTTCGCTTCGTTACGCGCATATTTTGTCATTACTGTGTTACAATTGTATTTGCACAACTGCTTGGTGTTGTTCAAAGCGATTTCCCGTTATTTTCTCTATCACTCTCACTCAGCGCATGTCAAATGCTCGGCTGTCAAAGACATTGTACTCGCTTACTCTTCACTTTTGCGATTTTTGACGTCGCGCTCTGCACTGGTAACTCTGCGTTTGGCTGGCGCTCTTTTGGTATTTTTCATTGAATTTTTTGTTGTGTTTTTTTCCAGACAGCATCCGCTTTATAAGCGTCACAGCGCGAAAAGCGCTGACTTTTCCGTCACACTCCGACACACGTTGTTAGCCTAATAACCCGATTTTTGTGACTTCGTTGAACTAGAATTTTAAGGAGCTTGTAATGGTTTCGGGTTCGTGTTTTATTGTCACGCATGATTAATTCGTTTACCCTTTGATGGCAGAAGCCATTTTATTTATTACATATGTGCGAAAAATTACTGCCGGGCATCAGCTGTCGGTCGGTTGCCTTAGCTGCCAGCCGCAAGCCAACAACTACAAACTCAAGGGCTACGTGGCTACCTCGTAATATTTAGAATGTATAAACTACAAAATATGTTCGATGCGGAGTCAACTGGCGATTTATGGTTGTACCGTTGCGAAACCAAATATTTATGCACTCCTCTTCAGTTATGCATTCACTAGCTTAAACATCCATACATATGTACATACTAAACTTTATTTATGCTGTCCGTTTGCTATGTAGACATTTTTGAGAAGGTAAAAAGTTTGTAATTGCAAATAGCATTGAAGAACTGGTTGGTGCTTTAATTTAGTGTTTTCCCTTTCATTCCACGAAACCGGCTTAATCACTTCTTGTTCGATAAGAGGCGGCACATTTTTATTATTTCTTTTTCTGCTTTAGGAGAAATTCTGCTTCTTTAAGCGCATAAAATTTATAATTGCAAAACTGGTATTGAAACGGTTATAAATTACTTAGTAAGTCTGTCACTAAGGCACTGAGTTAAGCAGCAGAAAACTCAGAACCGGCTTATCAACTAATTAAGATTTTTTTTTAATTCTAAATGCAAATATTCCGATATACATATATACATACGGTATAGTCAACTAGTCGACTATTTGATATGGAGATTTAAGGTTTCAGCAACGGCGGGTTTCGAAATCTGTTTCGTATGATTACACTTTTTATACTCTTGCAACATGTTGCTACAGAGTATAATAGTTTTGTTCACCTAATCGTTATATGCATCACATAAAACTAAGCGAGATAAGTATAGGGTTACAAATATATAGTTGATAAGGAAGATGAAATGGCTTGCTGCTACATTTCGCTTCATTACGTACTTGGCCAAGCCAACCGTGAAACGCCTATATCCACTTTTTCGAGCTGTAAACAAATTTAATTCTTATTAATATTTTGTTTTCAATTTTATTGTTGGGAAGCATGAAACATTTAATACAAAATATTACTTACTTATTTAGTTCGGTGGCATGGCGCAAAGTAGTCTTTGCAAAATTGCCTACGAAGTATAAGAAAGATGCTCTTCGAGAGCCGGAAATTCTTCATAACTTGCGCATACATTTGAGCATTCATTGTGTAACATAAAAAGTGCAAAGATCCACGGATGTACGAGGGCTGCTATATATATTCTGGCCTAGGGCAACACTAAGTGTTGCCAGGTGCAATCTGACATTTCCATTGGAAAGTTTGACATTTTTTAGCATAACATCGCTCAGAACGTTTTGTCATCATCGTGAATTGTTTTATTTACAGGGAATTAAAAAATTCATCTCGGCCAAAAAATGGAATTAACTCGTGAACATTTTCGTGCGATCATTTTTCACAACTTTCGACGTGGATTATCACGACAAGAGTGCATCGATGAACTAAAATCTTTGTATGGCTATGAAGCACCATCCTATAGCACTGTGAAAAACTGGTACAACGAATTCAATCGTGGCCGACGCTCGCTCAAAGACGAATTCCGTGAAGGTCGTCCAAAAACAGCCGTTGTGCCAGAAAGCATCGATGAATGCAAAACCGTATGTAACATACCTTCAGATAGAGGCATGCCTATGCATTTCTCCCACCAGCATACATTCGATATTGCATGAACACCTGGCCGTAAAAAAGGTTTGTTCTCGTTGGATCCCGCACAATTTGACAATCGCTCAAAAACAGGCTCGTGTGGATTGGTGTAAAGAAATGCTGAAAAAATACGATCGTGGTGTTTCAAAAGACGTTTATAAGATCGTCATAGGTGACGAATCATGGATCTATGAGTATGAGCCCGAAACAAAACAGCAATCGACAAAACAAAAAAAAACATTTTCGTTGATAAATATGCGTATTTACATTATTAGGCCAGAAATATATATAGCATCCTACGTAATAGGAAAAGCACCCCCAGATCATCTGACTTTGAGGGATCTTAATGATTTTGGCAATACATTTTTCTTCATGTCGTTCTCGAGCAAAGCGGCGCACATAGGGCAAGTTGTCGGTGCACTGCAGGTTGAACTTGCTATCGTCTGACCACAAACCGTTTCGCCATTGCTCAAGTGTCCAGTACTTGTAATTGTTTCATCACTTTAGAAGCGATTTGTTTGGGTAAGAATTGGCATTTTTGCTGGACGTCTTCCGAACAAACCGGCTTCTCGCAACCTTCTTCGTACTGTTTTCACACTTATTTTCACTTCATAACGTGTTTCCGGCTCTGCCCGTATAAAAACAGCACTTTTGAATCGATCTTTAACACTTAAATTTTATTATGTCATCAATCGCTTTGTTGGTCGTTTGTATCCTTTACAGAATCCTTTTTTGTAAGAAACCTACCACAGTTTAATGTGAACAGCCTTTTTATCTATGACCCCATGAGAAAGTTCTTCCTTCACCATCGCTTAAATTTGCACCCAATTTCCTCTTTTTATAAACACAACTCAATTATAACAAAATATTACTCGCGAATGACTTACAACACATCAACAATAATTCAACGCGAGAAATCCTCTTATTCCTCAAATTAACCGGTAAATTCCTCACATTTTTAACTTGACTGACAGTGCTGTCACTGGTGCGCTCTTTATGACCGCGAGTATATATAAATGATCAGGATGACGAGACGAGTTGAAATCCGGATGACTGTCTGCCTGTCCGTCCTTGAGTAAAAATTAAAATATATTGATGGAACTTTATAAGTTCTTCAGTAAAAATACGTAGATGGGCCGATTCGGACCACTGCCACGCCCACAAAACGCCATTAACCGAAAACGTATAAAGTACCATTAGTAAGAACTAAATTCAGTGCACTAGCAAAGAGCACCTGTGCTCAAAAAGATTTCAACATGTCATTGAACAAGGACGATAGGCATGGCTCCGCCCACTTTTAGGTGAAACCTCATATTTCGACACCTGTAAGATCGATTTCAACCAAATTTAGTACGTGGCATTCCTCTGACATTCTTAACTTACTGTGTGAAAATATCGGACTACAGTCACGCCTACTTTCATATAAGACAATTTTAAATTCCATTTGGAACTTTCACTTTCCAGTACACAAATCAAGAATGATTTAATGGATCAGGATACAACTTTGCACGAATAGTAAATTTAAGGTGTACCACCTTATGACTAAAAATTTTCCAAACCGAACTAAAACTGTTTAAGCCCCTAAATACTGAATATGTGGACCCAGTATTTATAGTTGACTTTTGACCGAAAATATCGGTCAATTTGTGAGGTATATAATTGAAATTCAGAGAGAATCTATCTGTACTCTACAAATGGGTTGAACCGGGTCAGTTCTACCTATAGCTTCTATATACCTAATATGAAGATTTTCGAACTTCCGAAATATCGAACATATCGACCAATATGTGTGTTATCTTATTAAAATTTAGACAGTGTGTTGTCTGAAATAAAAAAATCGAACGGGTTATTATTCAGTAGTTCTGCGGCTATCGTCCCTACCATATATAATCAATTTCATAAAAAAATGTCGAATTTAAAAAAAAAGTCACGAAAATCTTGTTTTTTCGTTAAAAATCGTTTAAAAAATATAAAAATACTTTCGAAAATAAACAATTCTGGTAGGGACGATAACCAGTATAAATGAGTAGAAGAACATATGTAAATTTTAAAGCAATCGGTTGAATACTTTTTTTAGGACCATTACAGTTTCAGAAAATGATGATTCGAGAAAAATGCAGACTTGTCATGGCGCCTGGTAGACAGTCGCTTACGACACGTCGGCGACTAAATATGAGTTGTAACTGATCAAATACTATGAATTTGGGTCTGAATTTTTTACAGCATGTTTTCAATAGGTTTAACTGTCAAAATATAAAAAAAATCGATTTTTCGAAGTGATCACATGAGAATACCCCCTTAATTGAGTTAATTTGAGTTAAAATTAGATTTGTGGTATTATTTTAACTTGGATTTGCTTATTAATGCACATACATACATATATATTCCGGTTGAAAGCATTTCATTTTGCAAATTTGAGAAATGTTGATGTGATGATAACCCAGGTCCTCTTAAGATAGTTAGTAAGCCTCGACAGTCGTCGAAAAGTGCAAAAAGTTAGTAAGTCATGCGCAACTTCTTTTCTCAGTTGTAGACATACTAACTGGTTATTGTCTTGATTTTTCCACGTGTTAATTTGGAAAATCTTAACTGATGCTACTTGTGGAAATTTTATAGAAGAAGACAAGTTAGACACATATCAATACTACTTCTCTGACTGACTTGGACATACTTCCTCTAGAAAAACGTTTGCAAAACGCGCAAATATATTACTAAAAATTAAGGTTTGGTTTGCGCGACGCATCAGGCGCTGCGCCCAATATTCGGTCGACATAATTGCCCAGCAGAGTCATAATGGGAGCAACCATGGATCGGCTTTGCACCACGTTTACCCTAGTGGATAATGCGCAACCTCAGAGAAAGTTTTGTTTTAAATATTTTCCATTTATTAGATTTTTTGATTTGGGAAGTCTATTGGCATTATTTCTGGTGGACCGGAGATGATTGACACTTCAAAAAAGGATATTCGACGAATTCGAAAAAAAGGCCTCTTGGTTGGAATTTATTCGAGCTAGCCACGGCGGTCCCTTACCCGAAGTCATTTTTAATCTACAAAGTGCGTTCCAAAGTAAACAGGATTAAAAAAAACAGAACAAATGTTTTTTTTCGGCAAAATCAATTTATTTTATTCAAAATAATCTCCTTCTGCTTCAATACAGCTTTTTGCATGGTAAAAACGCATGTGGCGAGTGTTTTAGCTCGTTGGCCGGTATGGTCGCCAGTATGCCGGTGCAAGCCTTTTGAATGGCCTCTACGTCTGCATAACGCTTTCCTTTCATGGGCAAATGCATTTTTCCGAAAAGGAAGAAGTCGCACGGTGCCATAACATTTTAATACGGGGAGTATTTAATGGTTAAAATGTGATTTTTGGTCAAATAATCGGTCACAAGCGCCGATCGATGTGACGGATTCTGAGCAATTTTTGGTCGTCAGAACAAACAAACCGTGCACACACCTTTCGTAAGCCCAAATGTTCGGTCAAAATGCGATAAATCAATGTTTTGGAGTTGCTCAATTCCATTTCCATGAATTTCAATGATGATTTCTGCTGATTTTTGATGAATTCACAGACAGTTTCGATGGAATTTTCGGCGATCACGGATTTTGATTGGCCCACATGTTGATCGTCATGTATGTCTTCACAACCACTTTGAAAACGTTGGAACCATTCGTGCACTCTGCTAGGGGATAGGCAATCATCCCCATACACTTTTTTCATCAATTGAAACGTTTCGGTAAAAGTTTTCACAATTTTAAAACAAAATTTAATGTTGACTCTTTGTATGAAGCTCATTTTCGCACCGATAACACAAATATACCGACACTTAAAACGCAATAACTTTACATCCAATCAATGAAATGTCATGAAATTCTCACTGGACAAGTGATAAAGATAGCAGATTCTAATGCACCAGTCGACATATAGATGGCGCCACCAGGGGCATGCACCTTGTAGACTCTAAAAAGTACATGACATTTTTTCCATAGCGGAAAGTAGTAAAATTGTTCTTTTCTTTACTTAAAGAAACGAAAAAACATAACAGCAGTTATGTTGCTACCGGCATTATCTGAGGAAAACGGAATCACAAACGACTATACCAGTGGTTAAGAAGTGTTTACATACTCTCTTCTATTTTATTCAACATGCATTGGTGCGATCGAACACCATTACTGCAAGGATAAACACGTTATCATCCTCATTGAGGAATCAAATTGCAAATATTAGGTATTTGTTATTATAAAGACATTTAGGCTTTTGGAAAGAGAGAGAGAGAAGTGACTAATAATTAGTGTACACTTTTCGGAAGCAATGAGGGTAAGACTAAATATTACTCTCAAAATATTTTTGGACTATGTATTTATTATTATAATGCAGTATAAGTTGTAATTTCTATAAAAAAATCATAAAAATATAAAGCCATTATTTATTTTATTATAAAGTTACTTTTATTTCTCTTTAAGCACAGTCATTCAATGTATCTAATCCATACTCCAAAGTGTCAGAGTCACTCCAAGAGTCAGATTCACATTTTTCAATTGGGTATATGGTCACCAGGCTCATAAAAAATGCACATGTCAGACCATTTAGCATACATACATATTTTACGAAGTGAATGGTATTCAAATAAATAAACAACTACTTTCGATTCTAAGGTACATTTCAGAAGTAATTGTCTAACTAATTAGTCTTATGATCTGAAAGTAATGGATAGTAAATGGAATATTGTACAAAATACTATATACCGCTCATCTAGTTATTAAGCAGAATTGTAATTTGGATTTTTTTTAGTTTTTAATTAACACTCAAACCACTTAAAGACTGAGTCATTGGCTGAAATGCCGTAAACTTAAATTAAATTTCAGAAGAAAACAGAATTTAAATTTGCATACAAACATTTTTATAACTTATTTGAGCTGAAAACCGCAAGAAAAAATTATTATTTAGTAAACCTTGAATACCATGTATGCAAAGAAATATACGAGGGCTGTCTGATAAATAACCGACCTAACCATGATGCACGCGACTTTTTCAAAAATTTTTTTTTTTTCTACATAGTCTCCTTGTAACTCCACACACTTCTCCCAGCGATGCTACCATCTCTGCAACCCTTCCAAATAGTACTTGGCATCTTTTTTTGCAATAAACGAGTTCACGAAAGAGATTGCCTCCTCATTTGACGAAAATCTCTGGCCGTCGAACACAGTTTTAAGTTGAGGAAACAAAAAAAAGTCGCTTGGTGCTAGATCCGGTGAATAAGGTGGATGGTCAAGCAGTTCGAACCGCAATTCGTGGATTTTCGTATATATGTACATATAAATACTATATATAGTTCCCCCAGCAATTATATGACTAATATAATGTCATGGATATATGGAGATCAAGACTTCTCCTTCCACTGAAGACATTAAACAGATTTCAACAAGCGCTCTTCATTTCGACAATTAAGAATTAATAAGCACGAATTAATTAACCGCAAATCTTTTTAGCGCTAAATTCATAGGATTCAAAACAGGAATTTGGCGTTAATATAATCTTGAAACACCCACACATATGTACAATATAAACACACACACTTATGAAATGAATGACAATAATAAAAAAATAGTAAGTTAATTACCACTGTTGTTGTTGGCTTTTAAGTCTAAACCAACACATACATACACACTCATTCTTATATTTAAAAACACATATTCACATTCAACAAATTGTAATAATTTAATTTCAAATATTTTTAGTTTAAATTGTATTACATAACTTTGCAGAATGCTTCAATTATTTCCACCCAGCAGTTAATCGGATTATTCGGATCATTTATGGCCTCATTCCGCTACTTTTTGTACACTGTAAGCGCTTTTTAATGCTCAACTGTGCTAAGTCGGTATAAATTACTTAAAGTCATGTGATTCAAGTAAATTTTATGTACATTTTGCATTTTGTGTAAATTTTTTTTTTTAAATATCGCGCAGTTCTGGTGCAATTTATGGTAAAATCTGAAACTATAATGTTTAACTCTCAAAATAGTCGATTTGACACCATACACTATACGACAAAAATGAGAGTTTAAGTAAAAAGTAACTTACCCGTATATCGAAATATTTGGCTTTTTTATTTTTTCGAATATCCGCCATTGTCCGCCTATGGCATACCATATGTACATGATAATGACAGAAAATTGAATTAAAGGTTTTGACGGAACTCCATTTCGATGTTCCCTACTTTTTTAAACAAAAACCACAGAAACTTCAAACGTAATGGGAAATGTATATTATCATTCAAAAGAACATTATTTTTCACTTATTTTTGAAGAATCTCTTTCAAATGTTGGCCACGGCTACGTCACAGATGGTACAACCGTTGAGTCCAATTTTCCTTTACACTTTCGAGCATTTCGACAGCTAGTTGACGAATTATACGCTTGATGTTTAGCTCTAAGACTTGAATCGAAGCAGAATTGTCCCCACAGACTTTAGACTTTACATATTCTTACAGGAAGAAGTCTCGACCGGCCCAAAACGTGAAATTATTCGCTCACCGAGGTGTTCTTTCAATAAATCCTTTGAATCCTTTTGAAACCAAATGGAACCGAGATCACGAGCTTCAATTTCAGTCATCAAATAGTTGGTTATGATGGCATGATAAAGGTCGCCGTTAACGGTTGCGTTCTCACCGATATCATTTATGAGAAAATATGGACCCATGTCTCCACCGGCCCACAAGCCACGCCAAACCGTTGTTTTTTCTCGTTAAAATAGCAACTCTTGAATATCTTCATGTGCTCTTCGTCCCAAATGCGGCAATTGTGCTTGTTTACATCCCCATTGAGTCAGAAATGGGCTTCATCGCTGAGCAAAATTTGACTCGAAAACGTTATCTCTCCACGGTTTTCGTGTACACTCTCAATTACGACTGCTATATTTTCTTCACTGGGTGCTAGACGTGGTCTCAGAAACACTAGCTTGCGAGTGGTACAAAGCCTTTAAAGACGAACGAGTGATCGTAGAAAACATGCCTTGTTTAGGACGACATTCGTGCTCTTTAACTGATGAAAATATTACAAAAGTGAAGGATATAGTGCCTGCAAATTATCAGGCAAATGTTGGAGAGATGGCAGGAGAGCTTGACATCTCTAACGAGTCTGTTTGAATGATTTTGGTGGATTCGCCTCGTCCCGACAAAACTGGTCTCTTTGGACTTGCTTGATCGTGCGAATTCCGATCCCATATTCATAGTGGGCATTATAACTGCCGATGAGACATGCAAAAAAATCAATCATCGGAATGGAGGCAAAAAAACAAGCCGAAACCAAAAAAGCCACACCAAAGCCGTTCAAAAATCAAGGTGATGCTCATTGTTTTTACGATATTCGTGGTTTGGTGCATCATGAATTTGTTCCAGAAGGACAGACGGTCAATAAGGAGTTCTATTTGACCATTTTGAGGCTTTTGCGTGCGAACATCCGTCGAAAACGTCGAAGAGATAAAACAAGGAAGAAGCGGAAGGCTATACTAAAAAGTGCTTATGAGAAGAGTTTCGCGGACTAAAAAAATCGTTGGCATTATGAATAATGATGAATAATTAAATGTTCTACGTTTTATTTACAATTTCCAGGTACTTTTTTGTCATAATTTTTCATAATTTATATAACATGTAAATATTTTCGAACTTTCTGTTGACTTTATACCACTTCTATCAGTCAATAAGTGTGAAGTTTTGTAAGATATACCAAGTTAAGTGTCAAAAATAGGTGATTTACGATATTCCAGTGTACTATATGCCGAAGTTATTTTTATAAAAAAGAATGGATGGTTTTTAGTAAAGGATATCAATCATTTCCCCAGTCACCACATCCTGTTCGCTGGCTCTCGAACTTAGTCCTTGCTTCGTTGTTATTATCTTTCCTTGTATATATTTTAAACTCAACTCTAAACTGCAATTAAACTTATTACTAAATTCTAGGTGATCTATTAGCATATTACACACATACATACATACATTTATGCAGATACATCTCTTTATAAGAAGGAATAATGGAGTAGACCCGCTTATAAAATTGCAGCAAACGCAACACAGACCATCACGCGACTCTTTCAACTTCTATAAATTATGCCAATACAACTAAGCAGAGATACATATATACATATGTACATACAAATCACTTTTATCTGCTTACGTTTTCGCTTACGTGCAGCCACCTCTTCATGCGATCATAAGCACTCTTGCACAAGTTACACAAGCAAGTGGCACGTTGCGAGTAGCGTGGCGGGTATTCATAAAACCGCAAGTGAGGCCATGAAAAGTTCACACACACACACACGTACATACACCAACGCATTCGTGTATTTCACTAGCGCAAATGATATTCCCAAAATCTCGAATTTGCTCACAAATTGCCAAAGTTGAACTCGCAATACATTTGCTCTAGTATATTTCCTCTGCATTTGCGTGCGAGTGTGCAAGTGTGCGTGTGACTGTGTGCAAAGGTAGTTTAGCCAATATCCGTATGCATTACTCGGAACACCTGAGGTTGTCACTTGCATTCAACATTAATTTCATGCACTGGCTGCTTTTTTCGTAGACTCCACTTCGATTTGGCATCGAAGTAGTCACTGGAATCCCGCTTACTCGCTTTATAAACAACTATATTGCAATGTATAACTACCTGTATGTGTGTGTGTGTATATGTGCGGGTGCATGTGTGTGCTTTGGACCAATTACCGGTAATCCAAGCGCGCTGGTGCTGAGCAAAAGTGGGACAGCGCACAGGCAATTACACCCAACAGCGGAGGAGGTAGCGGCAACCCTGTTCCATTGCCCAGTTTCATGATCTTCACAACAAAATAACAAGAAAAAAATGTTAAGTTCGGCTGCACTGAAGCTATAATACCCTTCACAGGTGCATTTCGTATAGCATAAAAGTGTACAAAAAGATCTTTAACTTTGTTTTGTTTAGACATATGCTGAGGTGGTCGTTCGAATGGATGAAAACAGTCCGGTTCGGAGAGTGTTCGACGCAGTACTTACCGGGAGAAGCTGAAGAAGAGAAATACTTCCACTCCGTTGAAGAGATTAGGTGAAGAAAGAGCTGGCACCACTTGAACTCCCAAATTGGCGCCAAACAGCAAAAAGGAAGAACGGCTGGCGCGCTGTTGTAAACTTGGCTACGACCGCGTAAACGGTGTCTCCGTCAATAAAGAGGAAGAAGAAGAAGATATGCTGAAGTCGTCCGATCTGAACAGTCAGTTCTGAGCTTACAGCATTGCCTTAGACAATAATCCTTGCCAACTTTTGTCAATCTATCTTATGGAATAAAAAAGTTTTCCATACACGGATTCGATTTGGAACAAATGGTTTGTATCACAGCTATAGGGTTTGTCCGGAAAGTAATAGGACTGAGTCGATTAAAACAAATTTTTTGAACCAATCGTTACAATTCTTTAAATACTTTCAAAATAGGCTCCTTCTGCGTCGACGCAGCGCTGCCCCCGCGATTTCAAAACATTGACGGCGTCATGGAAGGCATTCTCCGGAACAGCCTTGGGAGCCGAGTTTAATGCCACTTGGATGCCCTCTGTCGTCTCAAAACTCGGAATATTGCGTCTTTGCTCGGGGTCATACTCAAAGATCCATGACTCGTCACCTGTGATTACGTTATTAAAAAATTGGGGGTCACTTTCACACAAGTTCAAATTTTCTTGGCACACTTCCGCTCGCCGCAGTTTCTGGTCGTCAGTGAGTACTATTGGGACCATCTTTGCGCACACCTGTCATAATATCATGAACCACAGATTTGGATAAATTTAACATCGGAGCAATTAAACGAATACTTAGTCGACTGTCTGAGTTCTAAACTATACGCACACAAGTCTCATTGTCGGTCTTTGTCGAAGACGCAAGTCTCCCAACACGGTCTTCATCGGCGACCTCTTCTCGGTCCTTCACCCCACCGAAACACAACACTTCTTGCTAAAACAACATCTGGGTAATCCTGCTTGATCATATCAAACGTCTCTGTCGCAGATTTACCGAATTTCACACAGAATTTAATCGCGTACCTCTGCTCTAACGAACGTCGCATTTTCGGCTTGCACTACTCATAGAAACACTTCGCGCGAAAATGTTTGTCTTGACTCTCCAGGTGTTCGGGGACAACTGACCAGCCGCTCGTTCGTTAGCTAGGAACGCGCTTTACCGAATCCAGATGATGCGCGCACGCTCCGAAGTACAGTCGCGACGGAAGAAAATTAGTCCTATTACTTTCCAGACAAACCCTGTATACGCTAAAGTGCTCCGATATCGACAGTTTCGACAAACGCGCAGCTTCTTTGGGAGAAACTGACGTGTGCAAAATTTCATTGCGATATCTCAAAAACTGAGCGACTGGTTCGCATATATAATTGATATACCGACAGACGGTTAACGTGATTTAACCTTCGTCACGCTGATCATTTATATAGACTTTATAGGGTCTTCACGTTTCCTTCTGGTTATTGCAAACTTCGTGGCAAACTTAATACGAGTATTCCCTGTTTAGAGTATAAAAATTCCTCTAAGCGGGTTCGAGTCTGCAAATATGTAAATTTCCGCCGACACTTTCATCTTCTTTTGCTGACTGCTTGACTGGTTGACTGCGCGCGGTGCTGGCTGGCTGGCTGGCTGGCTGCCTGTCTAGCGCCCGTTAGCTGGCTGACAAGCAATTTGTTGCTGTGCCACCACGCACCAATCACACACACACACACACACATGCATACATATGTACAGGCATGCGGGTATCAGGTCTTTACTTGCACATCCACCTACCGATTGTTTATGCAATTTTATCGCGTTGTACTAGTAAATTTATGTGCTATTTAGTTGTTGTTGTAATTACTTTGTACGCTATTTTTTCTTACGTTATTTCTGCCTTCGTTCACCACACACACACACACACACGCGCATAATCGATTTTAATGAATTGCAGAAATTAAAATAACTGGTTGTGGAAATGAGTGACGAGAAAGAAAACAACAACAACTACACAACAACATAAGAAATACCGTATAAAAGCAAAAATATATCAAAAACAGCAACAACAACAACAACAGCAACAAGAAATTATAGTCCATACCGCCACCGAAATCGTGGCCAGAAGCAAAACCAGCAAAACAACTGCCGCTACAACAACAGCGGTATGCAGCAGCAACAGCTTAACAACAACAACACTGAAAACCAAAAATACTCGCTTAAAAAGCATTCAGCGTAAACAACAAGAAAAAGTCCTAATGAAATTAAGAGTGTAAAACAAATAAAATGGAAATGAATACACTTTTCGGGTGTTATGTCATAATTTTTTTTTCTTTTCTTGGCTTTTGATACTTTTCGGTATTTGGGTCTCGCGGCTGGTGAATTGTGTCGCCGCTGGCCGGTTATGTGTGCCGTGCTGCCGGCCGCGGCTGCTGCGCTGAGCAACGTTGAGCTGGACCGCCGTACGCACACACACACACACGCATGTCCATTTATTTATTTATATGTGTTGGCGACGTTGTTGTTGCCATGCCAATGACAGCTGCGACGTCGGTGCGGCGCGCAGAAGTGGTAAGTGGTACTCGCATAGCTGGTTTGTGGCGCTGATGAGGTTATAACGGCAGCCAGCACCGGCTACTGCCAACGGCTTCTGGCTGCTGGCTGCCTGCCTACCTTGCTGACAACGTTGACTGCCTTGCGGCCGCTTTAAAGCTGATTTACTGCTGCCGTTAGCTTATGCGCTGCATCGTCATGGCATCTTTCGTTTTTGTTGTTGTTCTTCGTATGATTTTGTAATTTAGCTGCTTGGCGATTCTACTTCTTAGACGCATTTGCACTTTAGCGCACACGCTTGCCTGAGTCTCATCTTTCATCGCAAAAAAAGTGGAGTTTTTTCAGTTTCTTTGTTTTGTTGTTGTTGCAGTTCAAATGTTTGCTCTTTCCATAAAGTGCAGCAAAAAGCCACGAAATGCAATACATTCTACTTGTGTTTTGCAACAAACTCGTATCGCGGTTGGGAATTCCAAAAGGCAAATGAAGCTTTGGCTTAATCGCAAAATTTTTTTCATTTGCGGTTTTCGTATATGTATGTAAGTATGTATGCAGGTGTATGTATATACATACATACATTTGTATGCGACATTTTAATAAATTGGCGAGCGGCGTAATTAGCCACCTTTTAGCTAATGCGTTCATTAATAGAAGTAATATAAATTATTTTTTGGGAGTGCCATCAATTGGGAGCAAATGCTTTAGGTCTTTCGGAGTGTCATCTACAACTGTAAATATTTCTAAAAACGGTTTGTTGCGTTAGCAAAGCACGGAAAAGATAAATGCGATTTTACTAATTAAAATAAGGTGACATATGAATTTAAACTGCGCGCGTCGAAGGATTAGAGAATTTTTTTTTTTAGGTTGGTAGTACTGTTAGTCACATTTATGTCAAATTTCATGTCAAAATATTCATTAGTGTTTGAGATACGTGTCGTTTTGTGAGCTGCTAAAAGTGAGTTTTTCGTTTTTTGCGATGTCGAAATTTGTTGAGCAAAGAATTTGCATTAAATTTTGTTTACGAAATCAATTTTCTGCTGCGGATACGTTGAGGATGGTGCAGAAAGCCTTTGGTGATGAGGCTATGTCTAAAAAAAATGTTTACAAGTGGTATAGTGAGTTCCAAGCCGGCCGTGAACGTGTCGAAGACGAAAAGCGTCCAGGGCGACCATCAACCTCAACCGACGAAGCTCACGTTCAACAAATCAAAGATTTGGTGTTGAAAACCCGGCGATTAACAATTAGAGACCTTGCTGATGAAGTTGCCATATCAAAAGGCTCAGCCAATACCATTTTGAAGAATGTTTTGCGCCTCAAGCGCGTCAAATCTCAACTGGTACCGAAAACCTTGAATTTTTTGGAAAAAGGGCGTCGCGTTGAAGTGTGTGAAACGGTACTTTCCGACTACCAGGGTGTCATGAAATGCATTATAACTGGCGATGAGACTTGGATCTATGCTTACGACCCCGAAACAACCGATCAATCGAGCGAATATCGTGCCAGAAGAGAGCCGAGACCAAAAAAATCGCGCTAAAGTCGCTCAAAAATCAAGGTCATGTTGACTGTTTTCTTCGATTATCGTGGTGTTGTGGATTATGAATTCCTTCCAACCGGTCAAACAGTCAACAAGGAATATTATTTGAACGTTATGCGTCGTTCGCGTAACGCTATCCGCCTAAAAAGGCCGGAATTGGGGAAAGACAATTCTTGGTTTTTACACCACGATAATGCACCATCCCATACTGCCCTCGTAATTCGTGATCATTTCGCCAAAAACTCAACCCATATCGTTCCGCAACCACCGTATTCACCTGATCTGGCGCCGTGCGACTTCTGGCTGTTCACCAAGCTCAAAAGACCGCTCCGGGGACACCGTTTTTATACGATAGAGGAGATTCAACCCGCAGCGAAGACGGAACTGAAGACCATCCCGGAAAGTTACTACAACCGGTGTTTCGAAGATTGGAAAATACGTTGGCATAAGGGCATTGCATCGGGAGGGAATTACTTTGAAGGGGATGAAATTGATTTGGAAGAATAAATAAAGAATTTTCAAAATAAATACAATGTCACCTTAGTTTTTGGGCACAGTAGTAGTATGATATATTTTCAGAAGGTGTCGCCAGTTATCGCAATTATTATAAAATGTGTTCAACCTAAGAAGTAAAAAAAACCTTTGATGACAAAATCGGGTGGCCTTTACATTTAACTTATTTTGCATATCATTAATTTATTGATAAAGGTTCTTTATAATCCATAGGATTTCAGTAATACTCGTAAAAACCTGATTCTATTCCATCCTGAATGCAAGAAAATATTTTATATACTAGTATTGATCTCAAGAAAGTCTTCCAAGCTAAACGTTTGATAGAATTCCATATATGGCAACCATAATTTCTTAACTTTTATTGTTTAAAAAAGGCTGTTTATATGTCCTAATGGGATTCGTGGTGGGAGAGAGACTTCGTCGACGATTACTGGCTTTCACTACGGTGGGTGAACGTTTAGCCGCTATACATATCGAAGTCTTTCAACATATCACCGATTTGCTTCCAAGTCCCGATGGAAGAGAAGGACGATCTGATCAAAGATGTCTTCTATGAGCGGTTTGAGCGCTCCTAGGAGAGCTCCCCTGTCATGATGTCAAAATCGTGCTTGGCGATTTAAACGCCAGAGTGTACAAAGAATGTTTATTTGGCACAACGATCCGTAAATTCAGCCTCCATGATGAGACATCCCCAAATGGGTTGAGGCTGATCGACTTCTCCGAGGACCGAAATATGGTTTTTCGTAGTACTAGTGTCCCGCATAACAAAATTCATCAAGCTACCTGGCTGTCTCCGGATCGAAAAGCCACCAAGCAGATCGATTATGTTGTGATGGACGGAAGACACGTCTCCAGTTTTTAGGTGTGCGTACGCACCGAGGTCCTAGCATTGACTTGAACCTCTATCTTGTTGCAGCGAAGATACTCACGTCAACAAACAAAAGGAAGGTTCGACGTCAAAAAGTTGAAATCACAACAGACAGCCGAAAGATTTTCTACTTGACTTGCACTTCTCTATTTGAGAGCACTCATCAGCAATTCGTTATAAGAGAATTGTGGGACGGCATTTCAAGCTCCTTACGTACAGCTGCAAACGAAACCATTGGTTTTCAGAAAAGGCAGCGAAGAGAAAACTGATTGCTTACCTCACAACGTTACAATCGACCACAACACGTGCGGAATAGGATAGTTACCGAGAGTTGAAAAGAGAAGCAAGACGCATTTTCAGACAAAAAAAGGCTAGGCTGAGATGGGTGTGTACGATGAGCCTGACAAGTTGCCCGACTGGGGTAATGCCCGAAAATTTTACGAAATGATGCGGCGATAAACAGAAGGTTTCAAACCGGACCGTACTCTTTTAGAACCACCAGAGGTGATCTAGTGACTGACGACCAGAAAGAGTTTCGAATAAAAAATACCCAACTGAAGAACAACAAAGCGGCGGCGGTCGACAAATTGTCGACCGAACAATTAAATGCATGTTCGACGATTGGAATTTAAGTGTGCTCTGCCAATCCACAAGAAGGGAGACCCCACAATCTGTGCTAACTACCATGGGATAAACCGCCTATGAAAGATTAAAGCTCACCGTCAACATACTGATTGCAGAGCTAAATAGAGAAGGTATAATCTTATATTATTAGCATACTCTGATGCTATTGATATCATTGGCCTCAACAACCGCGTCCTTAGTTCTGCTTTCTACAGACTGGATAAGGAAGCGAAAGAAATGGGCCATCGACTGTCACAAATTCGATGTCGAAGTTAATTTCGTCTATCATTGAACCAGCATTAACACCAACAACAACGTCAGCCTCGAAATTCAACGCCGAATAAATCATACAAGCAGGTGCTACTTCGGACTGACCTCTCCCGACGAACAAGGAAGAGAACACTGCAGCTTTGAAAGTTTTCGATTCAGTACCCGCCGGTGGACGCAGAGGAAGGGGAAGACCTCCAGTTGGAAAGACCAGAAGGAGAATGATCTGGCTTTGCTTGAAATCTCCAATTGGCGCCAAATAGCGGAAAGGAAGCACGACTGGCATGCAGTTGTAAACTCGGCTATAACCGCGTAAGCGAACACCGAGCGGATCTCATTTGAATATAACTTTAATATAATTTTCGCCGATGAGAAGTAAAAAATAGAAGTAAAACTAAGTGGATCTGCGACCTTCAAAACAAGTAAGTATATACCTTTCAAATATGCTATACACTTACAGCTATCATAACGGGGCACTGGCCATTTGTGGAACATGTCCTACAATAGCACTTGCCGTAGCTGCAAACTCAAAGGAAGTAAGGGAACGGATCTACACTTCCTCTGTGTGTGTCCAGCTCTACCACAAATCCGACATCAAATTTTTGAAATCCATCAGATACCAAAACCTTGTATGTCTATCTACAGAAATCACAACGGCGATAAGTAGTCTACTTGAAGATACCAACAGCATTGAACGTAATATCAAGACAAGGTCTTACGGTAGTGCATCAAAACGGTGCTACTAGCTCTAATTGAGCCCGAAGGGCAGCACTCTTCCCTATCTATCTTTGAAAAATTGAAGTTCTTCCCCAACTCATTACGCAGTCTTACTTACTATCATCAACCACTGAGCAAAGTTTTATTTATTGTGAAAAGTGAAATTTGTGCAGAATATTCAAATAACGGTGCATGTTAAGTACACCGAAATTTAGAGTAGTCAATTTAAAATTACTAAATGTTTCCCTGCAATTTCACTGCAATTAGGAGAAAGTTTTTGGCGCAAGCATCAGGCAGGGTTGTTTGGCTACCAAGTAGTCACATAGATTCGTATGTATGTGTGGATGTATGTATGTATGTCGTACTTGTGCCATGTTGATGGCTGTGCACCGATGCTATGAGTAATTAAATATTTACCATCCATGCAACAAGTGGTGTGCTATGAATTTTGCCAACGGCGGACTGCCTAAAAAACATTTATATAGATGTATAAATATGGCATGCATGTGTGAGTGTATGTTGCCATATGCTCACTTAAATACATATGCATAAGTCTGGACTTAAATTTCGCAGCTTCTGTTTGCATATTAAACGCCAAAACTGACATTTTCAGCCAAAACGCTGCGCATGCACTGGCATACATTTACATATTTACGTGCAAATATGAAATATTATAGCCAAGTGCACATACATACACATGCATGTATATATGTATGTATGCACAGCTGGCTGTTGGCTGTTTAGCGGAATGAAGGCAAAGCTGAGGCGCCGAAAGAGTTCAATTTGCCACCCCCAGACAAAAACAAGATGCTGAATGTGGAATGTTTGCTTGCTTTGCGCTGTTGTTGTTGCAATTGTTGACGTCCATGAGCACACATACACTCAAACAAAAATCACTTTATATGCCAAAAAGTATACATTTACTATATTTCGCATGTCCGTGTAAGCAAAACAAATTGGCGTATTAGTAAGTACACATGCAAATGTATGTGGGTATGTGTGTGTGTTTGTAAGCCCAGAAAAGTGTTGCTACATATTGCTCACTCAAACGCTTTGACTGCAAACTATTCAAGAGCTTTTGTACTCAATTGTGTGTGCACAAGATTTATGCATATATGTATGAGCAAGCACTCGCATACCCCCATACACGCACACACACATGCCATGCTGGCTGGCGCGCTGCACCTTTTAGGGGTAAACGAGCGAGGGAAGTGCTTTCAAGAAAATCGCACTCACACTCGCACTCAAACGTGGCGCTCCATGTAAAAGGTCTGCGAAATGAACTTTAATTTGCAATTGACTCCTGCAAGTGAATGTACCGTATAGTCGGCAAAAGAGCATACCGATGTGTGCGTGTGGAAACTTCGAAATGCCAATGAGTGGCAGCACTGCAACATTTGGCTTTGCTTTTGTTCACTTTGGCATTTCAACCGACAGTGTGTACGAAGTGTGATTTACGCTGATAAAATAACAAATAATTTTTAGATTTTATAAAAATCAAGGCATCAGCGACTTTCGGAGAGAATACGTTATCGGAATGGTTCTGACTTACATGATAGATGGCGTTGGTAGTTAAATGATTCCTATAAATGGCATTTGGACCCATTATACCACAAATTCGAAATATATTCTGAGGTGTTGTGAATTAAAAAAAATGGCTTTTTCGTTTTTATATCGAATATACTACATATTCACCGAAAATGTTCAGTACATTCGGCAAATCATTCGGAGATATGAGCGTTTCTGTAAGAATTTTTTAACTAAGTGTAAACGGTTCCCAAAACGAAACGCTGCTTTCAGAGGCGTTGAGGAAAATTTCTCGGTAACGGCTGGATCGATCGTCATAAAAACTTCACACGGGTTTCTTGGATATATTTGACAAGTAAAAACGTAGGACCATAACACGTGCGGGATAGCGTGGATACCGATAGTTAAAGAGGGAAGCGAAACGCATTTGCCGACAAAAAAACCGAGAGACCCAAATGCGTGAATACAAAGAGCTTGACAAGCTGGCCGGCTGGGGTAATGCTCGAAAATTATACAAAAAAATGCGCCAACTAACAGAAGGTTTCAAGACCGGAGCATATTCTTGTAGAACCCCCAAAGGTGATCTAGTGACTGATGTTCAGAGCATATTAAAAATGTGGAGGGAACACTTTTCCATCCTGCTGAATGGTAGTGAATGCATAACGCCAGGAGAAGGCGAACCCGATTCCACAATCGATGACGATGGAGCAGACATTCCATTGTCTGACCATAAAGAAGTTCGAATAGCACTTACCCGTTTGAAGAGCAACAAAGCGGCGGTGACCGATGGATTGTCGGCCGAATTTTCCAAATACGGCGGCGAAGAATTGATAAGGAGCAGGCATCAGCTTCTTTGTAGAATATGGTCGTACGAAAGCATGCCCGACGATTGGAGTTTTAGTGTGCTCTGCCCAATCCACAAAAAGGGAGACTTCACAATCTGCGCCAACCACCGTTGGATAAGGCTCCTCAACATCGCATATAAGGTTTCAGACAAGGCGACTCCCTACCATGCGACTTCTTTAACCTACTTCTGGAGAAAATAAAACATGCTGCAGATCAAGGTACTATCTTCATAAGAGTGTATATCTGCTGACATACGCCGATGATATTGATGTTATTGGCATCAACACCGTACCGTTAGTTCTGCTTTCTCCAGACTGGATCAGAAAGCGAAACAAATGGATGTGATCGTGAACGAGGGCGAGACGAAATAAACCACGTTACTATTGACAGTTGTAACGAAGTCGTTGATAATTTCGTCTATCTTGGAACGAGCATTAACACCAAAAATGACGCCAGCCACGAAATCCAACGCAGTTTAACTCTTGCCAACTGAGTAGGCAATTGAGAAGTAAATTCCTCTCTCAACGAACAAACACCAGACTATACAAGTCACTTATCATCCCCGTCATTCTACCATTCATGGTGCAGAGGCATGGACGATGACAGCATCTGATGAGTTGGCGCTAATTCTGCCGAGGACTTATTGTGCATTGGCAACAGTGAATACCACAGTCGATGGTACAGCGAGCTGTACGAGATATAAGACGACGTAGACATAGCTCAGCGTATTAAGAGATAGTGGCTACGCTGGCGAGGTCATGTCGTCCGAATGGATGAAAACACTCCAGCTCTGATAGTATTCGATTCCGTACCCTCCAAGGGTAGCAGAGTAAGAGGAAGACCTCCACTCCGTTGGAAGAACCGGGTGAAGAAAGACCTGGCTACGCTTGGAATCTCCAATTGGCACCAAATAGTGAAAAGGAAGAACTACTGACGCGACGGCTATAACCGCTTAAGCAATGTCTACGCCAATAAAGAAGAAGAAGAATATAAAGCATTTTGTAATGCTTTCAGTTCATATTTGCCGAGCAGTTGTTGAGATATGCGGTTTCACTTAAAAGTACATAGGTAAGACAATGGGTGTGTCAAAGGAACCGATTTAAGCCGTTTTAATCCCAGTCTGCTGTAATTAATAAATTTAATGTTCCGAAACTGTTGTGTGGACAGTGGGCATGGTAATAATCCTATTTCACTCAGTCCACGCGATGCTGGAGAGAAATGTTTTTCGTAAATTTGGTTGGTTGGTAGGGCTAAAGTAGTTTGCGTAAACACATTTTTTAGTTTTTTTTTTCGTTTTCATTATATTTTGAGTTCGATCAACCGAAACGTCCCACCAATAAACACATACATATACACATATACGATTTTCCACCGCGTAGCAGAAAGATGCTTCATCCGACATTTCCCGAGCGTTGCAAGTTGCCAAGTTGCCAGCTCAATTGAATGCGGCAAATGCACACAATGGCAGCTAACAGCTTGAGTATGCCGAGCAGGCGGCCCAAGTACACAAGTTGTCAGCGAGTGAGACTATTATTGGTATGCCGTATGGATATGCGCATATGTGGCGCTGTATGTGGGTGTGTGTTGTGGTGCGTGTGCGGCGCAGAACATATTAACGATTCGAGACAATTGAATTGAAGCAATTGGCCGCAATCAAGCAGCGTTTTCATACGCACGTGAGCGCACATGCTGCCACTAGTGCTGACATAGTTGTTCTTGTTGTTGTTGCTATTATTGGCGTTACGTTTGCGACAGCAGTCACAACACGGCGCGCCGCTTTCAACATTTATCGATATATTTGTGCGCAGGTATGTGCGGCAGGTAAAATAATGTTTACCACATTTCAAACAGTGGCGCGGCCAAATACACACATACATACTTATGTATATGCATGTGTGCGTGTGTGTCATTAAAGAAAAATTAATATTGCTCAATGTAGTTGTCATTGAAGGCGTTTGAGTTGAGATTGCTGCTGTTGCTGCCACCACTGCCGCTGACATTCGCTGGTGGCACGACGTGTTGGGTGAAATGAGCACGGCAAGGCGTTTGGTGGTTGGGACAGCAAACGATCGAACACCAACATACCAACTGTTTCTCTGGCTGTCCGTCTGTCTGGGTGTCTGTCTGAGTGATTGCTGCGCGCGCACTGCAGCCTACGTGCCCGCTGCTGCCTCAAACTCGGCTATTATTTTCAGTATTTGCTCGATTGGTGGCAACTACGCACACTTGCACATATGTATATCAATACCAACACACACACACACACGCACATATGTAGACAGTCAATAAGACGTTGGCAGCCATAATTGGACGGATCAGTGTTGGCGCTTTCGCGGTCGATGACAAACTCCACTCCACGCTTAGCGCGCCAGTATAGCCTGCGTGCCTGCCAAGAAACACTCGTAAATAGTCGGTGCAGCTTGTAGTTATAGTTAGATTGGCGCTCAAAGACGTTGTCAGTTTCCACAGCGAAATAGACGGCACCGATACCGTAAATACGCCGCTTTATGTAGTAATTTTGTTGTTGTATTTTGTTTTTGGAATGAAAGTGCTTGTGTGTTTAGTTGTTGTTTTTCTTTTCGATTATTTTTGCTTATGGACTTGGCAATGATCGACTAGACCGCCTATTAGTTGGCGCAATGGACGACTCGGGGTGTAGAGGGGGCGACACAAAAGAGTGCAGCAAACGTGCCGAACTGTATGGAATCAATTGCTTCTCGCTGGCTTCATTGAAATAGTGAAATTTCGTAAAAGAAACAAAAAATAAATAAATATGTACATAAAAAAAAATTGAAGAGAAAAACTGAAAACATCGCACGAATCGAACGCTCACCATTGTTAAAAAGTGATAGTCGTAAATAAAGAACAACAAATCGCTGTGCCAAAGAAAATACGGAGAAAATTAACAAAAAAATTAACTGGCAAAAGGTCGCACTGTCATTGCCGGCGTGTAAAAAATGTTTCGCGAAGAATCTTAAGGAAATTGACATCAATTTTCGAAAAAAGCAAAACAATAATAAAGTAGAGACACGAAAGTGACAGTGCCAAAACAACTGTTTGCTCTGCGATGCCAAAAATGTGTAAGCATGTGCGCATGAACTTCACAAATTGAGAAAGTAAAAAACATACAAAAATAATTAATAAAGAATATAAATGTGAAATATAAAATTAATTGTAATAATAATATCCAAATACTAAAGTATAATATTTAATAAAAATAGAATAGAAAATATAGCAATAATAATAAAAATTTTGAAATAAAAAAAACGAAAAATAATTTTTTTTGTTAATTTATTTTATGTTTTCAAAATTTATATTTAAATAACGGTAAAAAGTAAAATTTCAGTACTTTTTAAAGCAAGCTGTTATAAAATATTCAAAATGTTTGAAAAAACTTGTAACATAATACAAATTATTAATTTTTTAAATTAGCGTAATAAATGAAAATAAAATATTAATAAAAAAATGAAAATAAAATAATCAAAAGAAATAAAAAAAATAAAAAAATTAATAAAAAATAAGAAAATAAAATTTTTAAAATAATTAAAAAATAATAATATATGAAGTGAAATCAATAACTAAAAATAAAAATCTTTATAAAACGAAACATGCTTGAACTGTATAACAAATTATAATTAAACTGCTTATAAAAAGATATAAAAATAAAATAACTTTAAAAATGTTATTCATTGGTATAAAGAAATAAATTTGAAATTTATTTTTAAAATGGTTTGAAAAATGTAATATGTCTGAATTTTGAAAAAAAAAGATAAAAAAAATCTTTAAAATAACACATAACATATGTAATAGCTTAATAATTGAGTAATATAGTAATAATAATTAGTTCTAATTATTAAATTAAAATTAACCAATGAAAGTAATAAAATAAAATTGTATTGTAATAAAATGAAAGAATTAATAATTTAAGTAAAAAATTTTAAAAAATATGCAATCTTACAATTGAAAAATTTTTGAAATTTATAATACATATGCAGCTGCAGAAAATGAAATTAAACAAAATTTAATGCTAGTGTTATAATTATAAAACCACAAAATATGTAAAAATCATTAATAATAATTTTTTACCAATTTTTATAACTTTTTTTTTACAAACAATTTTATTATTTGTTTTATAAAAAATTTTATTATTTTTTTATTAAAATTGTTATCATTATATAGTGACATTTAAAATATTTTTAAATTTTCAGTGTCTAATTATAAGAATTCAAAAGTAAAAAAATTAACTAATTTTATTTTTGGGTATACTATTTATATATATTTTAAGAACACACAAAATTTCTGGAAAAGATTAAATATATTTCGAGTTATCCGCGGTCCAAAAAAATTCTCTACTTGAAAATAAGAAAAAAAAAATTCTCTACTTGAACATAAGAAAAATATAAAAAATTGTTGAAAGAGTGCCTTTTAAGAAAAGGTGAATTTAGCTCAAATATTTGTTCACTCTTGAACTGTCAAATTTCGATTTTTGATCAAATCGTAGTACAGAACATTTAGAAAAAAATTAAATGGTAATCGAATCATGTATACCACACTTTAGAATGAAGAAACTCAAAAAACTATTTTAAATGTGGATTGAAAATTTTAATAATATTTTTAAAAGTATAAACTGTCGATTATTAGAATAGGAATCGTTTTATAAAAACTTAACACAAACTTAAGTACAACAGATACAATTTAATTCTGAATATAACATCATTCAAAAGTCCTCCGCGACTTCGTTTGCAGGAACGAATTCGATGAACCCATTTTTCGAGTACTTTTTCTTCTAAATCATGTCGTCAGTCATGCATAGCGCGTTCAATATTGACTTCTAAAGCGTGAAGAAAGTCTAGTTAAATCATAACTTTTTGTTGGCCATTCAATGTCACGATTTCTTGAAATATTCGAGTCTCCAAACGTTTCCCACAATAATCGGTTCTGTGTGGTACGTAGTCTCATCTTGTTGGCACCTGATGTTGTCAAGCTCAACTTCTTCCTCCAATTGCGGTCACGGCAACGGTGTCACCAGCTTCATTTTGAAAGAAGTATGAATCGATGACTCCACCAGACTAAAATCCACATCCCCACACAAAATCACCAAATTCACAACGTTTGCGGTGCTCCAATAGCTTCAGTTCTCAAGTGAGAATAATTTGATTCGGACTCAAATCCAAATCCTTTCTCAAAATATACCCGATTGTGGTTTGAGACGTTCCCATTTCTTAAGAACGCATTGGAATCGACAAATTACGGTCAAGCCGTTTAGCAACACTTGCCTGAACGGCAGCCATATCTGCATTACTGCGAGCTGTACTTTGTCTTATTGGCAATTGAGCATTATTTAAAGAAAATGTACGCTAGAAATTTTCAACAATTCGACAAATATCGAGCACAGGTGAACAATTATTACAACTATAAAATGGCAAAAGCGCACGAAAAGTTACAATCCAATCTTATCTATGCTTTTTTGCTCTCCTTTATTTTTAAACCTTTATTTCCACTGCACGTTACAAAAATCACAAACGATCAACAAAATGACAGAAATATTTAAATTTTTAGTATTTCTTTAAACCAATCGAAGTATACAGAGCGAAAAGTTGGAAAACATGCTTATGTAATATTAAAAAAAAATGCCTTTTATGACCTTTCTTTAATAGTTTCCCCGTTCACAATCTATGTATATTAAGGAAGAGCAGTAATCTAGAATCATATGACGATTCCTGCAACCAAGCCACCTTTCTTTCATTACTTTTGGATACTGTTGGAACAGTTCGCCGTATGAATTTTTCTAAATTATCTGAAAATTTATCTAGATAGTTGCGAAGATGGTCTATTAAACTTCTACAAATTTGTTCCTAGAGCCTGAAAATGTGTCAGTATGTTTTGCACAATTTCTTCGAGACTTGTTGCCTATTACCTATTTACCTAGCATATTTTTGACTACCAATAGAAAATTTTTCCAAGATTCAGTTTCCATAACAGTCTTAACTTTGACAAAATCTGTATCTTTCGTTAATTGCTGTTTTTGATGACCTTCACATTTCCACATTTTCACCTTTCCACTTTTATGTTTAAGCTTCTGAAATTATCAACAAATGTAATTAAAATAATATTCTTACGCGTCTAATGCATTGACAAATTGCTTTATCATTCCTAAATTGTGACCATTTGCGAAAATCTGCATGAAACTGTTGACTGAAAGTTAAAAATAATGATACCACCAATATCCAGAAATCGGTATAGCCTATCACCAGATTCTGGGTATTTGACGAGATCATTGTTTTTGAGTTTCAGTTAATAGTACTTCCATAAAGAAATTCGTAATCAGGTATTTTGAAAGAATCAAAGTTTCCTCACATATCCAAGCCAACAAAAAAAATTGTCCTTTTATATAATTATAATTTAAAATAATGACCAAGAACTTGATTTTATCAAACGCATAAGAATTTTCCATTATGTTTTAAAAATGATTTCAGGAAAGTTACATCCGCTGGCGGCCTGAATAAAACCAGCTCCGAGGTTAAATTTTTGGCCACTCTTTGCAGATATTGGGACTGTTTTTTTAGTAATAACGCGCCGAATATTCACTTCCAAGGCATATACAACGACCTCACATAACCTCACAAAAATTTACCGTGGGTGTTAAATGGCACGATCTTCAAGATCATACCATTGTCCCACGACATCAGACCAAAAATTTTCCTAAATGAATTCTTTGATTCGCTGCCTGTATAACATGTAACGCCGTTTTGTTGGAATCAAAGGTCGTCCACATCGCCATCCGCCGATTCAGACACGAAAAAGCGTTCTTTATTTTCGAAGAATTATAATTCCATTTTCTCATAGAACACAGCAAACACTGTCTTTTTAGGGATGTAACGGCGTCTCAAAATTGGCTTGTGGAGTATCATCAACCTAAATTGAGCTTCAACGTTGTAAATAATTTGCTTGTGAAAATCGGGTTCACTTGTAATTTCGTTTTGGGTCCATTCACCAAACGTGCGATGCGCTTGATAGTCTTTCGGTTTTTCTGAAGTAAAAAAAACAGCTAATTTAAGAAATTGCTAAAAGTATCAAAAGTAAGTTAATTAGCAAAAGTATTATTTTCAACTTAATTAATTATATTACTTGAAATATAATAGGTTGTAAAAAAAGTCTTGCGGTATTTTCGCTAGTTGGCGCTGAAAGCGCGTAGTTCTAGTTTTATTAGTCGCATCGGATCATGCTATACCTTTTTGGAAAGCTCATTTCACGCGCTAACACATGTTTGATTGATTGTCGTTTCTTTTAAGTCGTTCGTGAGTTAAAGCGTCGCAAACATGGAGCAAAATAAAGAGAAAAAACGGTATATTTTACAGTACTACTACGATAAAGGCAAAAATGCATCTCAAGCCGCCAATAAAATTTGTGCAGTTTATGGACCCGATACACTTTCCATTTCCACCGCACAACGATGGTTTCAACGTTTTCGTCCTGGTTTAGAGGTGGTCGAAGATGCGCCACGCTCCGGAAGGCCAGCCGTAGCATCGGTCAAGAGCTGGGCATAAGTCATCAAAAATTCATTTCAATTTCAATAAAAAAAAATTAATAAAAATACCGCAAGACTTTTTTGACAACCCATTATTTCCACTGTAAGATGCCAATACCGGAGCTTCTGGTAGCCATTGCACATTCACTTTTGTAAATAAATTACTTTACAATAATTTCACTTTTATTTAATTAATTCAATAAAAATATGTTATTGATATGGCAATTATTGCTATTTCCGCTGTAAGCCACGACACAGCACACTTAAAGAATAATGTATGGCAATCAAAGCGGGTATTAATAATAATTTTCGCACATACATATGTATATGTATGTATGTATGTATATACTCATTCGTATATAGATGCACTTGTTTGTATAATGCATATAAATTATATGCAAAACAACTTAAACATCTTCATGGCTTCATTGCCTCGTCTTCGATGCGATTTATTATGGGCTTAACAAGAAATATTGTGAGCTCAATTTTCGCGACGCTTGCATTGAGGCGCACACACACGCATACATACACAAACAAACGCATGCCAACAGAAGCGCATAAAAGTTGACAAAGCCATATGCAAATGCAACGCTGCAATTGTTTTTTGTATTATTTGTCACCAGACCTGTTCTACATCAGCATCATCAGCGCCATCAAAATCACATCACTAAAACACCAACGCGCCAACGCGCCAACCACTCCGCCGTTGCGGCTGTTGCTGTTGCCGTTGCTCTTGCTGACGAAATAAGTTACGAAATTAAAAACTTTTTACGCCTTTAAATTATTCAAAAACTAGATTTGCTGTGTGATAAGCTCATTATTGGCCAATAACAGCCGTGTCATAGTTATTCATTTGTGTTTGAGCGTTTGCTTGACGCAGATTTTGGTCTTGACGTAGCTGTTTTCGATTCAGTTCTTTTTTATTGCTAATATTTTTAGTATGACGATAAACCTTTGCAGTTGCTTCTTTGGTGTGATTTTTAGCAGCCTATTCCTTCGATCTGTACGTATTGATTTTATTGGCGTGTGTGTTGTGAGTTTCAAGGTTGAAATAGACATACATACAGGTGTATAGGCCATTTTTAACTTGCGTAAGCGTGCCGTTAATGGTTTAAGACGCTCCGCTGAAATTATTTACACCAAAATGTGCCGCGGATTTCCACAGGGATAGTTCCAAAACATATAAATATTTTAGATTTCAACTTGCATCTATCATGTTTTATTAAATTTAACAAGTTACTTGTAGAAAATGTAGTTTTACCACATGCTTAGTTGAATTCGTGTACTTTAAACTACAAATGGAAATTTAAATTTAATCAAAAACAAGAAAAAACGTTAACTTCGGTTGAATTGAAACTAAATGTCCTTCACAATATAAAAGGGTCTTAACAAGAACTCGATTGTGATCGTTCAGTTTGTATGGCAGCTATAGTGGTCTGATATGGACGATTCGGACAAATGAGCAGCTTCTTGTGAAGAAAAGGACGGGTACAAACTTCTAAATTGATATCTCGGAAACTGAGCTACTATACTTATACATATGCGGGCAGATAGACAGACATGGCTAGATCGACTTAGCTCATTATCTCGATTATATATTTTTTAGTGTCTCTGACGTTTCCTTCTGGGTGTTACAAAGCAAAGTTTTGTCCAATCCTCGAAACAGTTGTTAAACACAATTCCCGGAATAGCCTTTAATGCGCGTAGCGATTCACGTTTACTGACTTCAATTGACTCAAAACAGTTTCCCCGGAGCGGTCGTTTGAGTTTGTTTGAATTCACGTGGAATTAAATCAGGCTTATACCGTGGTTGCGGCACGATATTGGTTAAAAATTTGGCGAAAACCTCACGAAGAATCAAGGCAATAAGCGACGGTGCGTTATCGTGGTGCAAAAAGTACGAGTTGTCGGCCCATAATACCGCCCTCTATTTACGAATAGCTTCCGCAAACGACGCATAACACACAAATAGTATCCCTTGTTGACAGTTTGGCCGGTCGGAAGGAATTCGGACACCTTGGTAATCAAAGAAAACTGTCAACACAACCTTGATTTTTTACTTGCTTGGCGTATTTTTTTCGGCTTCGGGTTACCTTTAGCACAATATTCGACCGATTGATCGTCTGTTTCCCGTTCAAAACGATAGATCCAAGAATTATCGCCAATAATAATACGTTTCATGGCATCCTGGTAGTCGGAAAGTATTGTTTCACAAACGTTGACGCGACACTGTTTTTCGAAAATGTTTAGTGATTTTGGAACTTATCGTGCATTCACTTTTCTTAGGTCCAAATGATCATTCAAAATGGTTTTCTCTGATCCTACCGATATTTCAACAATGCTAGTGAGACCTTTGACTGTTGATCGTCCTTCCTATATTTTAATGACGTGTTGATCATCAGTTGATGTTGATGGCCGTCCAGTACCAGTGTACCAGTCAAAGCACTTAAAATCACTTACTCGCGACAAACAGTTATTACCGAAGGCCTTTTTCAACAATCTGAAGGTTTCGGCACCAGAAATTTGACTTCGCACACAAAATTTAATGGAACTTCTTTGTTAAATAATTTCACTCATCGAAAAATCGCCGAATGCACTTTATGTACATAAGAAGGCCAATCGCATATTAAACACTGAAGATTATTTTGATGTGAGATTTGACACAGGTATCACTGACAGAGTCCGTTGTGATTTACGTGAGTACCTGCCAGCGAAGGCCTAACCTCACGGTGCTTTCTATTGCTAGAAGCACGTAGATCAATACAATGCGTTGATCAGCGCCCCAAAGCATAAATGCATTCAGCACTCATACCTTCGAGAAGCAAAATATGAATGCCTTTTGCCCGCCTTGGTCGGGTTCAAGGCCGACCTATAACCTCTGCCGTACTCTGGGTCCGGCACCCGGCCGCAATACGACTCCACACCGTACAAAATGCCCTGCCTGCATTTAGGTTTAAGCCACAGCCACCACGAATTTCCACAAAGGACCAAACCCAATGAGCAGATTGGAGTTACCTCCAAGGGCTAACTGCTCCCCGTGGTACCAAGTTATAGTCTTTGGTGTGAATTTGTAGCTTTAAACTACCAGTTGAGCTCCCCAAACTCAATGACTGGTGACATTTGTCGCTTAAACAACAAATGCCTTTATATTAGGAATGAATATAAAGTCTATAATATCATTTCAAGCTGAGTATTATAGCACTATTTCTGACTTAGACCATGCTGACATTTAAACCAAGACCTGTTATGTCAGACACAGTTCGTGGATTTTAGTCGCCTCTTACGACAGGCATGCCTTACCACAGGTATATTCTTCCCCCTCCAACCCAAAAGGAGCCCGCTACCCGCAGGGGGACAGGTATCACTGACAGTCATATCAACCTTAAAAAAAAAAATTTAAATAAAAAGTCTTACTACATTTGGCCTACAGCAGGAAAATAGTTGAGTTAAGTTCGTTTTTGGCAAATGAGCTTCAACGGGCAATTATTTACAGTATTCACTGTGAACTCATTCTATATATTAAAGCGATGAACATATTTATTTACCAAAGCAAACATATGAAAATACTTCAAAAATACCAAAACTACAAATGTGTGTGTGTATATGTAAGTTTATGTACACACGCATGGAAGCTTGGCTGGCATTAACCGCTATGATTTATGTTGTATGCATCAATTTTAGTGAATGATATTATTTTATTGCGTTTCGACTAATCCCCGATACGTGTGCATGCTGCTTTCATATTTAAATACACACATACAAAATATGCATACAAATATGAACATTTAACCTTGGCATTGGGCCATGAGCTCTATAATAGTCCAATTACTATAATAAAACACACATACATATGCAAATTTTATATGAAGCACTAAGAAGAGTATTGACTTTCATTTCGCAAATGGCAGCGTTTACTGTCACTGCACGAATTCACGGCTAATTTTGAAATTGTACTCAACGTGACTCAATTCACTTCAAATAATCGCTCATAAAAATTCATACTCGAATTGTATGATACTTAAAAGAGCACTATATTGCAGATATATGTATGTACATACATATGTATAGCTAGACTAAGTAGGCGTAGAAGAACTTGACTTTAAGTGGGTATACCGGTTTTGTGCATAATTGGCAATTTATATTATGGAACAGCAAATAATTATCCGAGCAATCTGCGAAATGGATATTTTGAAAACCTTTAATGTTTCGAAAATTGGCACACACACAAATGTGAACACTAAATATGTTTACGTATTAAAGGAAACAATTATTGAAGTTTTATATTTAAAAACAGGGTACGGCTAAAGATTATGTCAAGAGAACTTAGCTTCATATAAATCTACGAAAACGTTTACGACTGGGCTGTCTTCATACTTGATACTTATATTCCTGTTTCTGCGAGGTTTTTCTTATAAACTAGTTGATGTTTATCTTGATTTTGATCAGTTTGTTTGTATGACAGTTATAAGCTACAAAAGTCCGATCTGAATAATTTCTTCGAAGATTTTACCGCTTTGTGTAATAATTCAGGCCAAATTTCAGAAATAAGTGTTTCATACAAGAATTGGATTTTAATCGATAAGTTTCTATGATAGTTATATGCTATACTTGTGGCAGTGTGCTCTTAACCATTTCTTTGGAGACTTTCAAAATGGAAGGATTCTGCTTTGATGCAGCGCTGTCAGCGCGATTTCCAAGCATTGAAGGCGTCACATAAGGCATTCTCCGGAATAGCCTTGAAAGACGAGGTGCATGCTGCTTGAATCCCTCCTGTCGTCATAAAACGCTTGCCTTTCATCGGCCTTTTTAGGCAAGAACACAAAAAAAAGTCAGGGGGCGACATCTAGGCTGTAGGGCGGCTGCGGAAGCGTTAGGATGCCGGCCTTGGTTAGATAGCTGTTCACAAGAAAGGGGGTGTGAGCCGGGCCGTTGTTGTGGTACAAATTCCAATCGGCTGCGATGTCTTGTCCGACCCGAATGACCCTTCGTTTGAGTTTCTTGTGGACTTGACGGTTGACGGGCGTAGACGGTTTGTCCAGAAGGAAAAAATTCATGGTAGACGATGCCTTTGATGTCAAAAAACAGAAACAGACTTTCCGTCTGTCTATCGGATCATTTATACATATATTTTTTAAAGTCTCCGATGTTTCCTTCTTCGTGTTGCAAACTTAATACATTATACCCGGTTCAGGGTTAATGACCTATCTTCCAATAAGAGTCAATTAAAATATAAAAATATTTAGTACGCATTTCCATAAGTTTTTTTTTAATCTATTAGTACTGTTCCATTTTAGTTAGAGTTGAAGAAACTCTCTTCCGGTCGACCATTTACGTAATATATAAAATATAAGCAATGTACTAAATGTGAATCCTTGGAAACACGGGTAACACGTTTGAGTATTATTTATCATCATCGATTATATAAACTGAAGTGTCCGATGTATCTGTCAAATATCAAAACGATAGTTGGCCTTGCTGTTGTCGGTCTTGAAATATTTACTTTAGTTGCTTAGTTTCAGGTCGAAGGTCGAAGGTCGTTGGCCACGATCTTATTAAATCATCGCCTTCGCATATCACAGAGAGACAACAACTATATTAATCTATTTTTCCCAAAAAGTTTGTAATTATAGTATTTCTCAAAGCTATAACATTTCTTTCTAATAATTAGTGGATTTCATCCCAAAAGAACTTTCCAGCCTCTGTATTCCTAATAGTTTTAACCGGTCTCGCAACTTGGAGCCGAGCGCTGTCTTGATGGAAAATTAGCGTTTTTTGCCAATCGCTAGGTTGATCTTGATGAGTTATTAACAGTAGCGTTCCCCATTAATGAGTTTTCGACACTTGATAATACAGCACGCTCTTCAGAACCCACCAAATAAAAAGCATTCGCTTGTCGTTAAGGATATTCGGCTTTGTCATTGATTTGGCTTTTTTGATTTCAGAGTTGTCATAATAGATCCCTTTTGCACCACCTGTCATATTCCGATGAAAGAACACTACTTTTTTAAAGCATTCAAGCATCATCAATGGCATCCAAATCTCTTGGTTTTAAACTATTTGAAATGACAGCTTGCGTGATGCCCAAAGATTCTACGAACTCTTTTTTTAGTAATGAAGAATATCAGTTTTCTAAGCCAAAATGTGTAATTGTTCAAACCCCTTTTGGCACGTTCGCTTAAGTAGAGCTTGTTCTCCATAAACTTCCGCCGGAAACCGTTTAAAGTATATATGTACATATAGTATACCATATAAATAATCAGTTTGATGAGCTCAGTCGGCTAGTCGCGTTCGTCTGTCTTGATATGCGCCAACTAGTAACTTCGTTTATGAGAAAGTTTGCGCCGTCCCAATCTTTCCAAGAAATTGTTCATTTGTTGGAACCGCCAAACCGGTCCAAAACGTAAAATTATCTGCCTACAAAAGTTTTCTCTCAATAAATTCTATTGATTGATGCAATGTGTGGGAAGTGGCGTCGTTTTGTTGAAACCAAATGTTGCCGAGATCACGAGCTTTCATTTCAGACAGCTTGGGGCGATAACGGTCGCCATTGACGGTTACGTTCTCACTAGCATAATTTTTGAAGAAACATGGACCGATGGTTCCACCAAACCGTTGCTTTTTATACCCTGAACAGGGTATATTAAGTTTGTCACGAAGTTTGTAACACCCAGAAGGAATCGTCAGAGACCCTATAAAGTATATATATAAATGATCAGTATGTTGAGCTGAGTTGATTTAGCTATGTCCGTCTGTCTGTCTGTCTGTCCGACTGTCCGTCTGTCTGTTTATGTACGAACTAGTCCTTCAGTTTTTAAGATATCGTTTTGATATTTTGCAAACATTATTTTCTCTTCAAGAAGCTGCTCATTTGTCGGAACGGCCGATATCGGACCACTATAGCATATAGCTGCCATTCAAACTGAACGATCGGAATCAAATGCTTGTATGGAAAACTTTCACATTTCACAAGATATATTCACGAAATTTGGTATATGTTATTTTCTAAGGCAACAATGTAATCTCCGAAAAAATTGTTCAGATCGGATTACTATAGCATATAGCTTCCATACAAACAGAACACATAGTTAGTAAAACAAATGCACCTGTGAAGGGTATATTAGCTTCGGTGCAGCCGAAGTTAACGTTTTTTCTTGTTTTTGGTTGAAATGACAACTCTTGAAGCTCTTCCCGTTGCTCTTCGTCCCAAATGAGGCATATGTGCCCGTATTGGCCAAACTACAGAGGTTCGGCATCTCATAATGATTAGCTCAACATAAATGTTAAAAAAAAAATAAGAAGGTGCTTTTAGGCAGATTATATCCACTGTTAGTTTGATAAATTTGGTTCCAATTTACCAGTGCAATTTCGAACATCGGCTTAACTAATGTTATCAAAAACAAATTTGTAACGCAAGAGACACTTGGGACTACAATTAATTTAACTTAAACAGTATTTCTGAAAACCTTCTAACGAAGAAAACTCTTTTTTAGAGACTGTGTACAGAGCTTCAAAGTCACACCCTTTACTCCAATTGCTTCAAATTGAGGACTTTTGCAGCAATATTACACAAAAAATAAAGAGATGGCTAACAACAGCGAAGCTTCAACTGGCAGGACAAAAAACAGAAGCAGTGCTCATATTTAGCAGGAAGAAAATGGAAGGCGTCACTTTGGATATTGACGGGTATAAAAATACGTCACAGTCATACCTAAAATACTTAGACGTAATAATTGATACGAGGATGAACTACAAAACAAACATAGAGAAAGCCAGCGAAAAAGCGGCGCGAGTTAACACGGCCTTAAGTCGAATAATGGCTAATACAGGCGGGCCAAGTCAGAGCCGAAGGCTATTATTGGCAAAAGTGACTCAGGCAATAGTCATATATGCAGCACCACTGTGGGCTAATGCACTAAAGCAAAAAGCGTATGCGAAACAAGTAAGGTCCTTATTTCGGTTAAGTGCACTTAGAGTTGCCAGCGCTTTCCGTACGGTGTCTCATGAAGCCGCAGGAGTGATTTCAGGCATAATGCCACCAGAAATAATAGCTAGTGAGTTAAAGAGAGTGTATAGTAAAAGCAAAAATAAAGGCAAGCCCCTAACAGCTAGAGAGCGCGAGGAAGAAAGACAGCAGAGTCTAAAAGAATGGCAATCTCTGTGGAATTCAGCGCCCAAAGGACGATGGACGCACAGGTTGATTGAAAATGTTGAAACCTGAGTTAGCATGTTGATTTTTACTTAACGCAGTTATTAAGTGGCCATGGCTGTTTTAGGGAATAACTCCATGATGTGGCCATGTTCAGGTAGAAATATGCTCATCTTGCCGAACATGTCTTTTTTCACTGTCCGAAATATGAGGTAGATAGGACGATTTTAGAAAGGGAAATTTCTAAGAGAATAATGCCAGAAACATAGTGTCATACATGCTACGGTCAAAACAGGTGTGGAACTATGTTAAGCACTGGACCGCTAAGGTTATTCAAGAGCAGCGAACACTAGAGCGACTGCGATGTAGCGAGGCCAAAACTAGTTCAAAAATCCCTGAGACGTTTTAGTCAATAGGCTTAGCTTGCTCTGCGATGTAATGCTTAATCGGTAGTTCCGCAGAGCAGTTCTCATTAAAGCTATGTGTCGTTTATTGAGATATTTTTTTTAGTGGGTTAAAGTTCCACATGCTGTGTTGTAAGGGTAACAGTGTCTTTTGATGATTTATTACATCTCGTCATAAATATGAAAAAAAACTTTACTCCTAAGTTTCTCCACAGCTACAAAATTTCAGCAAAGTCGGTTCAGGGACCTCGTGTGTAAGAGGTGCAGACACCTCATTGGATTTCTATCTGTATTTAGTACGTTTGACATCTTTCGAATTAAATTTCCCAATATCAATGCATTCATCATTTATCACAACTGCATTCTTGAGTGATAAAACTGAAAACTTAATTGGCCGAGTATCGGATAATTGCCAACTACTATTTGATGAATTGTCAACGCGATTTTAATGACAAACTTGACAGTAGATAATTTTTCAAAAAATGGGCTTTACACACGCACACACTTGCAGACAGCTACTAGACATATGTATGTATGCACGCAGTGCGGCAAAAATGCAGTAGTGACGGTGATTTTGAGTTCAAACTTGTATGGTGGCCAAAAGGTGGCACCAACAGCAAAAACAACAGCAACAACCAAGACCACGACTGACACCGCGGAGAAAATGTTGTTCACCTTTAGGCAACACCGGTTGGGCCGGTCGCCTGTGAAGGGGCTGACGAAACAAACAAGCGGTTTTTACACGCCAAATGCACACACACACACACACACACATTGATATTTCAGTTTCAATTACATATTGTTGTTTTTATATATGTATGTGTGTATGTGTGTATGTTTGCGCATGCATAATATCAGCTAAATGCGTGTGTGCATAATGTGATTATGCTAATAAGCGCGAGTGTATATACATTTGCATTTTTTAGTAGCACCATGCTCACACGCACACACACACACACACATTTTAACGTGACTAATTATGCATTAATGTTGTTGTGTGAGTGTGTGTGTATGTGCCTAAGTGAGTTGTAGGCTTTCAGTTGGGTTTGATTGCGATAGACATATGGTTTGTCGATAATTGATTGGCAGCTCGGTTACCTGTTTGGGTGCGCATCCACCCATTTGGCCGGCTGGACGGCTGGCCGTCTGTCTGCCGCTATGTCGCTGCCATGTTTTGCATTAATTTCATTGTTTCCCGTTAAATTCGATGGTGCAGCATAAATGCCATTTAAATTAATCAGAAAATGTGCATTAAGCGCTGGCATTTTTTGTCCATTTCTCTAAAATAATTTCCGTTAATTGTTGTTGCACTCGGGTATTAAGCATGTACTTGCGGTTAATTGAAAACAAAGCACACAATTCAAATAGAAAAAACACTAAACGTTTGTTCATTTAGTGCATTTTCATTAAGCTTTCACCTCTCGCCTCGCCATAATTGAGCAGCGAGCGCGGCATATTGATGGCACTTCGTACAAAAATCTGCCGAAACCTAAAAAAACTTTAAAAGCTTCAAAATAGATACAAAAATATTGTTATGTTTTAAATAATTGCTATTAAGTGTGAATAAATTTCTATGTGACGACATGCTTGAACATTTATTGCACAACTTCCTGCAGCTGAATGCCGAAAAAATGAGGTCCCTGGCCGCCACACGACCTAAACCAAATGGCAAAATCTGAAAATCTGAAAAAATTAAAAAAACTGAAAAGCGCTGGCACTCTACATAAATAAATATTGAATTAAAAATATAAATTACATTAACAAAAGTGAAGTACCACGAAGCAAAATATTTACCAATAAATATCAAATGAAATTAAATTAAAATTAAATCAGAAAGATATTTTTTTGATGCTGCGAAAGTACAAACAAAAATAAATAAGTTAAGTAAATTTCATTAAGATTACATTAAATTAAACGTAAACGTAAAAAATGAATTTAAAATTGCTAATATGATTAAAGCTGTTAAAAATCATAAAAAAACACAAAGAAAACCAATTAATAGGATCAAATAATACTAAATGCCGCGACAAAAAGAGTAAATCACTAACGCAGTTATAGGCGAGTTTACAACAGCGCGCCAGTCGTTCTTTGCGTTGTTTGGCGCTAATTAGAGATTTCAAGTGTAGCCAGCTCCTTCTCCGCCTGGCCTTTCCAACGGAGTGGAGGTCTTTCCCTTGCTCTGCCCGGCTGATACTGCGTTGAATACCCACAGAACTGGAGTGTTTTCGTCCATTCGTACGACATGATCTAGTCAGCGCTGCCGCTATCTTTTAATTCGCTGAACTACATATGCCAATGTCGTCGTAAATCTCATACAGCTCATCCTACCATCGATTGCAGTACTCGCCGTTGCCAATGCGCAAAGGACCATAAATCTTCAGAACCTTTATCTCGAAAAATCGTAAAGGCGACTCGTCAGATGTTGTCATGGTCCATGCGTATGCATTATGAAGCAGGACGGGGATGATGAGTGACTTGTAGAATTTGGTCTTTGTTCGTTGAGAGAGAACCTTACTTTTACTACATCGGCGTACGACTGCAGTTGTACACTCTTGTAGAAGATTTTACCTTCTCTATTTAGTTCTGTAGCTCGAATTATTTTCTCCAGCGATAGAGAGTCCCCTTGCCTCCTCGTTTGCTATCGAACGATTTAGAAAGGTCCTTCCTTTTGGTATTCCTCAACGTCAGTTTACTCAGCCGTATTAGTTTTGCGGGGATACCATTTCGTGCTGTCCAAGGCAGCTTTGAAATCGGCGAGAGTGTTGTGTGTCGATCCTTTTTTCACGGGTCTTTTCTAAGATTTGGCGCACGGTGAATATCTGGTCAGTTGTTGATATTTCAGGTCTTAAGCCACACTGATAAGGTCCAATCAGTTTCTTGACGATGGACTTTAATCTTTCACACAATACACTCGATAGAATATTATATGAGGCGTTGAGAAGGCTTATTCCACCGCAGCTGGCGCAGATTGTGAGGTCTTCTTTTTTGTGGATTGGGCAGAGCATACTTAAATTAAAATCGTCAGGCATGTTTTCGTGCGACCATGTTCTATAAAGTAGCTGATGGATGCTTCTTGTCAGTTGTTCGCCGCCGTGCTTGAATAGCTCGGCCGGCAATTCATCAACCTCCAGCGCTTTGTTGTACTTCAGAAGGGTAATTGCTATTAGAACTTCTTCATTGTAGGCCAATGAAACGTCTGGATCATCGTCATCGATTGGGAAATCGGGCTCGCCATCTCTTGGTGTTATTCTTTCACTGGCATTCAGCAGGCTGGAGAAGGGTTCTCGCCATAATTTCAGTATGCTCTGAGAAACAGTCAAGGGTTCTACAAGAGTATACTTTGAACATATTATTAGCGCTAAACCCCTTTTAAATTCTGGGCTTCCTTTAGTTTTTTTTGCTTTGGGTCTTCACATTGTCTGATAAATGACGAGAACTAAAAAATCGAATTTTTGAAATTAAAACATAAAAAAACAAGTAACAAAAGTTAATTTAACATTTAACATAATCGAAGGTATCGTAGTCGAGAAAATACTTCCAGGTGCTGGTATCTTACTTTATATCCAAGATATTTCCAGTGAAACGGAAATTCTTGTATTAGGGTTTAGACCACAGTCTACATTGATTAAATTCGAAAACCACATTATGCTTATAAAAATATTGAAATATCACATACATATGTACATATGTGACCTGGTCTACGAAAAGGGAGCTAACGTGCGAAAACTAGTTTTCTGGGAAACAGCTGTTAAAAATAAAAAGCATCTCATCTTCCATCCGAATCAACTAAAAAGGGAAAAACTGATTTTTTGACACCTAAGCCCCCTTTCCGTAGACCAGGTCACATATATTGATCAACGAAGGCGGTTTAAAGTCAGCTAGAGAGGCGATAATCGTTATATCGGGCGTATTTAGGGTAGGCGAAGTATTTACCAGATTTTATTAAATTTTATGCTCTCGCAACTTGTTGCTACAGCATGTAATTGCTTTGTTCATCTGACGGTTATACTAATCTCATACTTTAACCGACTTAGATGTTAGGTTATGTATATATGTATAAATGAATAGGATAATGAGACGAGTTGAATTCCGAGCGCCCTCCTAGAGGCTTAATGTACATATCTCCTAAATCACTAAAGCTGTGAGAACTAAATTCGCTTCAAGCAAATATTATAAAAACCGATGCGACGGTGTGAAACTGGGTGAAATCAAAGAAAACCCACGCCTACTTCTCATATAATTTAGTTTTAAATGATACAATCAAACGTTAGGAGGACAAAATGGTTATATTTTGTGACAACTTTTTGCAAAAGTATAAAAATACAATAATGTAAAGGAAATAATAAAAGTTTCAAACGCAAAAAAGAAATAAATTTATTAGATAAAGAAATGAAACTTAATTGAATAAGATATTAAAGCACAAAAAATATATAACTTAAAATTTTGAAAAATAATGATAAAATAAAATTGTTTAAAACTACTTAAAGAGATTTTAAAAAATTAAAAAATCAATAAACAATAATCCGACAACAACATGAATGTATAACATATGTATGATCGAGTCATAAATTCCAATTACTCCACCTACTCAATTACCGTTACGCAGCTTAAGTTGTAAGCTCGTATATGACTTATTTACTTCTTTCAGTGTACACTTGACTTAAAAGTCATTGTTTTTTTGCATTATTTTCTATTTTATTTTAAATTTTTTATTTCTTAATTGTTATTATTTCCTTCATAGCTTTGTTGTCGCGGCGGCCCATGGCTGGCTGAACGTACGTGTACGGTGTGCTTAAAGTTGCTTATTCCACGAATTGCCAAGCTTAACTCTTGCATAATAATTGGGAGCGATAAATTTCATTTGTATTGCTCGCACCGTGTAATCAAGATGATTCTTTGCCTTTCCAACTGCGTCAAAACGCCACCAAAACTATGGTGGAACAGCAATGTTACCAACGCGACAGTCGTTACAGACTTCCACTCCGCTGCGGCTGAAGTGCGCCCGTTTGGCACAACAACACAAAGGAAATGTACTCGTACTTGTTAAAAGCATTGTCAATAAAAGAGTACAACAACTTTTTTAATTTCTTGTCTTTTGTTTTATTTTCGTATTCAAGTGCGTTGCGCAGTGCTTTTACCCTTTCTTTTATTGTACTTATTGACTGTTTTTTAATTGTAAATTGCTTACAACAAATGTTGCCGGTGTCGGGCGTTGTTGGCTTTAAAGTACTCGCGTTATGCGACGCTGTGGCAGCCACACCTTTTTAAAAAATATTTGAAAATTAAAAAAAAAATGCAAATCCGCACTGACGAATTTGTCATTTATTTGAGTTACGTAAGAGGCAAACTATTATAAAGATGCATACATATATACATATATATATTTACATACTTATATATACAAACATGAGTCAATGGACACATAAACACGGACAATAAGTTCGTGGTTAGGTAGCTTCTTTCGCATATATTTGGGCTAGCAAGAAGAAATCCATTATTTTTCCAATAGATAGCTTTAGTAATCTACATACATATGTATATCCCACATTTTCTAAGTGCGACCGGTTAACAGTATAGTATATAGAGTTAGAAAAATATTTTTTTTTACTTAACAAACTTTTCAGAGAGTTTTGGCATTGCATGACTCATTATTGTTTGAGGACGTATTAAAGATGGACACCAAAAAAGAAAAAAGTAATCACATTTGACATTTCTTCTTCGATAAGCGAGGAGGCTGAAAACATGAATTTGCAGCCCTCTCTTGAACTGAAAAAAAACTTCCCTGTGGACTAAGTCTCTAAATAAATTCTAACCGAAATCTACAATATGAAAATTGGCGAATATGAAAACAGCATTTCATAGATCTTTTAAACATTTTTTTGAACTAAAATTAAAATTTCAAGTTTTAATTCCGCATTGCAGTTGTCTCGCATTAGCGAGGAAACGGTTCAAGCAGACCTGTGATGGGCATCGCTAGTGGACCCGCAGAATCAATTGAAAGGCGTCAAGCGCTAGCAATTTGAAGGATGACTAGTTTTCATGATCTACCTAACGGCACACCATTTGGCATCGCTAAGGACTAAAACTGGTCTATCCGTGGCTCATTAGCCGGACTAACCTAATCTAACCCTGCATTTCATTATGCCACTCTCATAGAAACCCTCGTCTTATTAGCAAAAGGCTGGAACAATTTCTGAATGCAAATGTTTTACCAGCAAAATTATTCGCTATAGACAGGAAAAGGTCGTAATCACTTGGATGCATTAAAGCTTTCCAATCAAGCTGTAGAGTCACTATCGATGTATGTGTCCTGGAGTTGTCCTGTTGGAAGGCAATTAGTCTCATATTAGTCGATCTGGGCGTTTGCTTCCTTTAGACCCCTTCATAATCTTTGACACTCTGCCAATCCCACCAAACATATAGCAAAACTCACCAGACCATCAATCCTGGTTTTGCTACCATTTTCGACAGCTTATTGCGATTCGACCACGACCAAGTTCCCTTGACTTTGTCGTAAGTGACTAACTTTTCCTTACTACGTAATATTCAGATGATTTCTGTAAGAAATGAATCGAGTTTGCTTCGATTCAGTAGCGATAGAAGATCGCAGATAGAATTTCGATCCATAGAGATTGTTTGCGTTTACTCGTATGGCACCAACAAACAGCGCTTCTTTTCAGTTATATCCAGCCTTATTTAAATAATTCCAAGCGATTTATTTTGGCAATGTTAAACTCTAGTACAATCGAAACAGAACATATCATCTTATAGATGACTGGACTTTACAATTGCCATTATTTTAACGAAATTTTCGATAATTCGCCGTCCAACGCGTGATACACCTTTGACTTCAAAATTTCAAAAACATAATCGATGGAACTAAAACTTCGTGCATTAAGCACCATAAAGACCATTCATATTTTCAGCAGCTTAGTTTGCGTTTTCACTTTTATCGAAGAAAACAAAAAAATAAAATATGGTGTGTTCTACCTTTGCGAGTGTTCCTTTTTGACAAGTGCTCTAACAATGGCGTACTGAGTCAAGTCATCAGAAAATTGTCTACAAGGGTTCTGAGTAGGACTCTTGCCTTCCTAATGTCATTAGCTGAACCCGATCTCACTTATACGACGCGAGATTAGATTACTAAAGCTATCTATTGGAGAATGAATGGACTTACTTTTACTGAACCTCATATTTTCTCTCAACACCCTAAGAGCTTTTTCATATATTTTACTACCACACATAAATAAAATTAACTACTAAAATTGAATGTTTCTAGATAATGTGATTACCATGCATTACCGAAAATATAAGTCATTGGTCATTTGTAATTAAATGTGATTATTCGAACGATTACTTAGGCAAAACCAATTATTAGCACCAAATGTGGTCTTCATTAGGGTATTATTTTCAAAATTTGTGCTTTGGCACAAAATTAAATGTGTTAATTAATTATCTCCACGCATCGTAAAATCACAAAAAAGCACGAACATTTTATTAACAATTTTTGTTCGGTTTCATGGTCATAATGCCTTGTGTGCGAACCAATTTTTATCTTTTGTGTTAAAAGTGGCTTGTTTGTCGTTCACAATTCACTTTACGATCTTCAACTTTGCTCCAAATTTTATGCTAACCGAATAATCCCGTTTTTTACCACGATAAATTTTGTCAAATCACTCGATATCCATATAAAGTGGCTGTTCCACCAAGTCACCAACACATCAACTGGCTTAAATACTTCCACTTATGTATAAGGCGATGTGCATTAGGGTGCAACGTTTTATACGGAATTGGTTTTTTTATTAAATCGAGAAATTTTAAAATTATGATTCTAAGTTTAAAGTAGATATATGTAACTGTTCAGTAAATATTTTTAAATAGCATTCCTTTGTGTGGTATAGTTACGGAAATGGTTAAAGTTGTACAAGGTGCCTTCCAAAGTAAACAGGATTTTTTGAGTCTAGCGCCCCCTGGTCCCGCCATCTATATGTCGACTGGTGCATTATAATCTGCTATCTTTATCACTTGTTCAGTGAGAATTTCATGACATTTCATTGATTGGAAGTGAAGTTATTGCGTTTTAAGTGTCAGTATATTTGTGTTATCGGTGCGAAAATGGGCTTCGAACAAAGAGCCAACATTAAATTTTGTTTTTAAATTAGTAAAACTCTTACCGAAACGTTTAAATTGATGAAAAAAGTTTATGATGATGATTGCCTATCCCGTAGCAGAGTGCACGAATGGTTTCAACGTTTTCAAAGTGGTCGTGAGGACATGAATGACGATCAACATGTGGGCCAATCAAAATCCGTCAATTCCATCGAAACTGTGCGTTGATTCATCAAAAATCAGCTGAAATCATCATTGAAATTCGTGGAAATGGAATCGAACATCTCCTAAACATCGATTTATCGCATTTTGACCGAACATTTGGGCTTACGAAAGGTGTGTGTACGATTTGTTCCCCACAAATTGACCGACGACCAAAAATTGCTCAGAATCCAACATTTGAAGTACGCTTGTGACCGATTATTTGACCAAAAATCACATTTTAACCATTAACCACTCCCCGTATTTACCTGATATGGCACCATGCGACTTCTTCCTTTTCGGGGATGGGCATTTGCCCATGAAAGGAAAGCGTTATGCAGACGTAGAAGCCATTCAAAAGGCTTGCACCGGCATACTGGCACCATACCGGCCAACGAACTAAAACACTCGTTCGACTTACTTTTTGACCGTGGAAAAAACTGTTTTGAAGCAGAAGAATACTATTTTGAATAAAATAAATTGATTTTGCCGAAAAAACCATTTGTTCTGTTTTTTTTTTTGAAAGTCCTGTTTACTTTGGATTGTACCTTGTATTATTTTTCCTTTTTAACTCAGTCCAATTTGAAACTTCAAGCAAAGTTTTGAGGTGTTTTCATCGATAACAAGTTTGAAATATTATTGCAATTTCTTTTTTTTTTCGAAATCAGCTGAACACTTCTTCAAATAATATAGTGTATACCTTTGAATATACAATAATAATACAAAATCCTTGATATGTTTGTTATTTTAGAGCCCTTATCGACATTATTGTAATTAAAGTCTACTTCAACACATTCGAGGTCTTAAATGATATTGCTGGTATTTTCGTGGGCATATTAGGAGAGAAAGGAAGAAATTATTTTAGCTTCGTCAGTTCGTTCGTGTTATACCTTACTACATTGGGACGAAAAAGCACCGGGAAATTGTAATTAAATTCAATGATTAAAACAAGAACGCGTTTTAATCATTGACTCGTCACGATATTCGACTGTAATCGAATTTGAGGCCAAAAATGCAATGTACATACGTATACCATCGATCAACCACCGTATTCACCAGATTTGGCTCAGTGTGATTTTTTTTTGTTCCCCAAACTGAAACTGCCGCTCCGTCGAACCCGTTTTCAGTCGAACGAAGAGATAAAACAAAAATCGCTGAAAGAGCGGAAAGCCATCCCAAAAAGTGCTTTTGAAAAGTGTTTCGAGCACTGGAAAAATCGCTGGCTTAAGTGTATTACATCTGGTGGGGGCTACTTTGAAGGCAGCAAAATAAATATTCATGAATAATTAAATATTTTGCGTTTGATTTGAGGTCTAATTTCGACAATAATCAAAATCTTTTTAAAAAACTTTGATTATGAAATCAGGGAAGTCTGACGGGCTATATACAATATTAACCAGGAATGAGATGTGTGCGAAGGCAATGGCAAGCCTGCGGAGGGAAACCTCCTACTCGAGGAAAACTGTTTGCGGTGGAAACGAATTGTAATGATACTAAAATCTTCATAAATGAGAATTAGACAATCTGTTAGCAATAACGCTATGGAAAATGGAAGATGCCAATTGAGCGAAATTTAAGCATATGTGACGAATATTTCTATATTTATAAGTAACTAGAACTAAATTTTAGAAGGTCATAACAATACGAGTATAGATAGTTCAGTTTCAGCTTTTGTCATTTAGATAAGTACTATGAAAAAAATGAAAGTTTTTGCAGGTTTTTGTTGAAGTTGGTATCCCTATAATTTTTAAAAACATGTCTGTATTGACGCAAAATTTAAATCAATAATGGCAACCCTAAATCTACAACAGTATAACTCTTAAAACCAAGAGTGTAGTAGTTTTCGAATTTTGTAAGGTGTCTTTCGCATATGTGGTTTCATAAATTGATTTGATAAATAAATTGATAAATTTGGCACAAAGGATCGCATTAGGAAGTAATTTTTTTGGAAAAGTAGGCGTGGTTCCGCCCCTACTAAGTTTTTTGTACTTATCTCGGAAACTACTATAGCTATGTCAACCAAATTCTACAGAGTAGTTTTCTTCAGGCATTTCCATATACAGTTCAAAAATGGAAGAAATCGGATAATAACCAGGCCCACCTCCCATCAAAGTTTATGTTGAAAATCACTAAAAGTGCGTTAACCGACTAACAAAAAACGTCAGAAACGCTAAATTTTACGGAAGAAGTGGCAGAAGGAAGCTGCACCCAGGCTTTTTTTTAAAATTGAAAATGGGCGTGGCGCCGCCCACTTATGGACCAAGAACCATATCTCAGGAACTACTAAACCGATTTCAATGAAGTTCGGTATATAATATTTTCTTAGCACCCTGATATCATGTTCGAAATATGGGTGAAATCGGTTCACAACCACGCCTTCTTCCAATATAACGCTATTTTGAATTCCATCTGATGCCTTCTCTGTATAATATATACATTAGGAACCAATGATGATAGCGGAATAAAACTTTACACAAATACGGTATTTGAAAAATATGTAAATGACGGATAATGAAATCTCGATTATCCCTTTATCATGCGAGAGTATAAAATGTTCGGTGACACCCGAACTTAGCCCTTCCTTACTTGTTTTTTATTAAATTTGCACTGAAATGAGTAAAAATCAAGCAACAACTGTCAAAAAACCAACTTCGAAACAAGTGTTGCTCATTGAAAACTACACGTCCAAAAAAACACCCGTTAGATAAATAGCTATATTAGCACAGATTCTAATCAAAAATTAAAAAATATATCTTTTGGTCGAAGAAAAATTCGCAGCACCTTAATGTGCATGCAATTCGGCTGCTCGCCGACTGCTCGCATTACCATCAAAACCGAACTTGTTTACTTCCCTAAGAGCTAATGGTGCAAGCGATGGCTTATTGTTGTCGCCTTGTTATTATTATATTGTTTTTGCTTTGTATTTTATTTAACTGTCTTTGTTTTTGATATTCATTTTTTCGCCTTAATTTATGTATGTCTTATTTGTTGCTGTTGGCTGTGTCATTAACAGTTTCGCTGCTGTTGGGTTTACATTTACGGAACCGGATTCGTTTGTATAAGCCGTTTGTTTTAAATGAATCAACAAAATATATACAAAAAATGCCATAAAACTGCAATAATGTAACTAATCTTACCTCATTTGTGATTGTCACTAGGCGCGAGCGTATGTGTGTGTGTGGCTGTGTGGCGGTGTGTCCGTGTGTCGTCTTTGTTTATAAATAACGCGTCAAGGAATGTGGTTGCACATACTAAATAGCAAAAGCGTTGTTGCATCTTACCGTACATACACACACACATACACTGGGCAGCCATTGCAATTAATTTCGCGTGAAAAAAGCTCACGCTCCAGCCTATGCAAACGCAGCTGATTTAAAAGCATGGAAATTCGAATGAAAAATTAATCAGCGTGCAGCAAGCGAGTGGCGAGCGTTTAACCTATATTGTTGTTACTGTTGTAGTCGTCACACAAAGGTGTGTAGATTCATGAATGTGTTGGCCAGCTTGCCTGTTCACAGCTGAGTGACCAGTTAAATCAACTAAACTAATTACAAGAAATCAGGGTATGACCAATCACGCTGCAAACGCGTATGCGCCATCATAATGCAACATTTCGGCTTTTATACCCCAAACAGCGTATTTCAAGTTTGGCACGAAAGTTGCAACAACCACAAGGAAACGTTGCAGATCCTTTGAACTTTGTATATAAATAAGGACAGCGACGAACTGAGTTGATTTAGGCTTGTCTGAGTGTATTTCTGTTTTCCACCAGCGGACAGCAGATTGAATTTGTCCGCGGTAAGAGGCAATTATAATCCAATGCGTACTATGTCTGTATTTTTTGGCTTGCCTTGAAAATTCAGCATGGTCTTGTCAGAAGTAGTGCTATAATACACGGCTCGAACTAACATTATAGACTTTTGAATCAGTTTCCGACTACTGAAAAGACATTTGAAGCTCAAGCGACAAATGTCACCAATCATTGGGTTTGATGGGTGCTCAAAGGGTATTTGCAAAAACAACAATGTCTGGCCGAAAACTTAAATCTGGTGCCAGTAGGAACAGCTAGCCCTTGCAGTTCGCTCTAATCTGCTGTTGTTGTTGTTTTAACGGAAATTCAATCCCCGTTGGGATGGCAAATGTCATTTGTCCTGTCGTCGATGTCATCTAACTGCTCATTGGGTTTGGCCCTTTGTAATATATGTGGTGGCTATTGTTTAAAGGCAGGTACAATTCAATTCAGTGTGGAGTCGCACTACGGCCAGGTGCCGAACCCACAGCACGGCAGAGGCTTTAGATCGGCCTCTAACCCGACCAAGGTCTAAAAGATGCTCATTCCACCCAACCAATTGGAACTAAAAAATACTTGCAAATGGCATGTTGAGGCGCTGATTAACGCATTGTTTGGACCTATGTATTTGTAAGCACCGTGAGGTTAGGCTGTCGACGACAGGTGCTCACGTAAATCACAACGATTTTGGTCCGTCTTTTCACTTTAACTCGCCTTCAAACGGATGCTCTTTGCCTACCCTTGAGCACCTTGAGCAACTTGGTCTGTTGCTTGAGCCATATGTACTCAGAGAACTTCCATCACTTGCGTGAACTTCTACACGGGACTCCATCCATTATAAGGCATTGTAAAGGGTATTCTAGCTTTGTTGCAGCCAACATTTAAGTTAACGTTTTTCCACATTTTCTTTTCGTTTTTTTGGCTGTCATATTTTTGCTCTAATAAATTCGGCGCGCTTGTAAATGCGACAGAAAAATAAAATATCACAACAAACTAATAATTACAAATGCGGGAAAGCAATTATCGCTTAGTTGCATTTTTTGCTTTTGTTTTGCTTATTTTCCGTTTTTTGTTGTTTCTTGTTTTTGTTTGACGGATGAGTAAAAGTCGTTTGCACCATAAACGCTGACCCAAAAACAAATTAGCCGCCACCAAGCCAACTGCTTGGTAAATTAGCTAATCACGATGCGGCACCTCAACGTTTGTAAATTCCATTTATGCAATGATTTCACGCTATGATTTAACACACACACGCACACATGCGCACGCTTAGCGATGTTAACTAGCTGGCAAAAGCACTTTGGTTATCACATCTTCTCACAAATAGTTTTAACAGTTAGATAACTAATTATAGTGGGTGATTTATTATACAATCGAGGGCGACGCAAGAATGTGGAAGTCCAAAAAGCAAAAGTGTTGTTGTTGTACATTTGATAAATTGTAGCGATGCTTGCGCCCCTTTGAAAACAATCATGTTGTGTTTGTTGTTGTATCAACATAATATACGCCTACAGTTGGAGAACTTTACCTTGAGACAGTCAACGGTTAATGTAGACCACTCTCGCAGAAATTCTCACCACAGACTTTTTAGAAGTCGACCCCTTATGCATGACCTCTCGGAGCTGCAGGTTATTATACTTAGGCATTCAGCACTAAATTGAAACGAGAATTACTCCCGAAGTCATGCTCTAATTACCATCTTCATTGTAGACCCTGTTAGTGCCGTTATTAGAATTTGTTGGTGCTATACCGATCACGAAACACCAGTCAATGCTGGTTGGTTTCTACTACCGCTCAGTCCTTTCGTTCGTGATGGGGTCTTGTAAACCATCTTTGGGTAAAACATAAAGTGAAGTGTTTAGGAAATGGTTGGAGCCCAAGTCCTAGACCCTTGTATGGTTTGAAGATCAAAATATTTTGTGCCTGCAGTTTTTACCGAGCAAATGTTATACGTTTTGGTTCTTTGAGACTAACTATTGGTTTAACATTCGCACCTCATACATTCATATTGTAGATAAAATAAGATTCACTCTTTTAATGCGGTGAAGGCTTAATGTGAAGGGTTCTCTTTCTGCGTCGAAACTGACAAAGCGGTGTGAATTTCTTTCTTCTTTTTTATGGGTTCTGGTCGTTAATAAATAACAAATTAGGCAGTCGGAAGTGGTCTCGCCACCAAGCCAAGTAAAACCGCGATGGTTTTATTTAATAGTAGAATCAGGTGTCCCCACTGCCGCAAATGGAAGACATGCTTCTGCAACCAGCGGATATAGTGAAATATCAATGGTTCATCTTGGATAGGAAGCTTTCAGGGAAACCGAATATTGAAGAGAGAGCAAAAAAGGCATCGGTAGCCTTATACTGCTGTAGAGGAGTCATTGGCAAAAGGTGGGGGCTCTCACCGAATGCGGTTCTCTGGCTCTACGACACCATAGTCAAGCCTATACTGTTCTATGCAGTATTTATGTGGTGGAGGACTGTAGAAAAGGCCACACTTGGTCCACTCCAACCATGGCAATGAAGGCCATCTTGCACATAGTGCCTATAGACAACATCGGAAGGTGTATGGAAGCGAAAGCTGCTATCAGACTTAGAGCATCTGGGTTATTTAAAGAACACGTATCTGAACACTCGGATATTCTCACGCACTTTGACTTGGAACATGGAGTTGCCAAACCGAATTATGGCGGCTCTTTCACTGCCCATATACCGATGAGGGAATTGTGGGTGGAAAGAAGCCGTTGCAGGATAGGTCAAAGGTTGGTTCAAGGTTTTACTTTCAAGAGCTCCCTATCAACTCCAGCTTCAGACTTTCAGACTATTGTAGTGTCTTCCAATTTGAAGTTGCAGTCATTAAGATAGCAGCAGATCTACTACTTCGAAGTGCAGCCTCCTTTAGAGGCGTGACCATTTACTCAGATAGCCTGACAGCGATACTAACGTTGAACTCATTAACAGTGCGTTCAGGGTTGGTCGAGGAGTGCCTAACCTCGCTTTCAATAGCATGATCGATCTTTTGTGATAAAGATGGTATGGGTTCCAGGTCATACGTATAGAACATGCGCTGCCAAAAAAGTCTTTTGTACCAAGATCGATCTTAACAGATCTAGGGATCCTTTTGCCTTCAGTAAAGCTAGCCATAGCCATAGTTGTGGGGCTTTTAACAGGCCATTGCCCTATTTGCGTCGATGCTGTAAAGTTGAGAATCTCACCAGACGCCATTTGAAGAAGTCGTATTGAGGAAGATTAGGTGGAAACAACTCGACAATTCTTTCGTGGCTGTCCCGCGTTTGGGAGGTCAAGACTTAGATACTTGAGAGCACATACCTTCAAACATCCCATCGAGCTGGCGGGAATGGGCATTTGTATTAGCTACTAAGCGTCCTACTAATTTATAATCTTGAATACAGGAGTTCTTCTTTGCTATGGCTTTCACATTTGACTACATAACCATCTAACCTAACTTAACCTAACATAACAAAGCGGCTGTTATCAAGGTTAAACTGGTTCTTATGGTGCTTCAAGCAACTTGAGTGTTTCGAAATTCTCTTATTTATCGTAAATAACAGAAATCTGGCTACTTTGCCCAAAGAAGAATAGGCAATGAAAAATTCGGACTTGTAGATCAATTTTAATAAGCTTGGCTGGTTGACCTGAAAATTAAAGTTGCAGTCCTCTCACAAAAGTAATATAAACTTTTTATTTTGCCTGGTAAAGATGGGCACAGTAAAACAACTATGAAAAGTATTTTCAGAAACGTTATACACTAGAGTATGTTGAAATAGTTTAATCTTTAATTAAAACATATAAACGACAATCTTCTTTAGACAAAATTAAACCAAAACGAAATATATGAATTTGAACGAAGTGTATACATGGCACATTTTCTATCAACAAAAATTAGTTGAAAGCTGTAGAATGATTAATTTTCTGGTTCAAAACCATTTTATTAAAACTCAGAAAGAAATCTAGCCGCTTTACTTTCAATTTTATTGCACAGATATCACATTATGGCCAGTTTTAATTTTCAATCTCGCAAAGCGGCTCCTGCAACCGGTCGTTAACTGCCACTCCAGCGGTTCGGATACAACGCTGCATGATCGCCTTGACATTTTCAAGTTGATTGACAGTTCAGAATTCAAATTGGAGAATAAACAAGTTGAAAAAATATTTCATGTTTTGCTGCATTTAAACGAATGCATTTGCTGTTGTTGGTATGCACAGCGGCACTGCAATGCGGCTGCGGAAGCAAATGGCACAGTGGCAGCCACTTTTCATTTCAATAAGCTGCGCTCGGCAAACGCACGGTGACATAGATATTTAGCATATTTGTGCATATACGCATTTAGTATATTCACCACCACATGTTGTGTGTGTAAACAATAAATTTTATCCTATTACGTTGTTTTGTCAATTGATTTGCATAATTACCCAGTGGGAAAAGTTTGGCGGCCGAAATATTTGTGGAAAGAGTTTTGTTATGAAAACACAAATAACTTTAATATGAAATGCTGGATATACAGCTGTTGATAGCTAATTAGAAACGCTCGCTTTTTTGTGGGTGGCTGATGAGTATAATGATAAACATTTTTTGATATACCGTTATTTACATTCCTAAAAGTCTTGCATTGTTTGTGCTACTCTATTTACTACTAAATTCAATATGTTATGTAGTTCTGAAGTTAAAGTTCTTTTAATTTTATCCCAAATAGCAAATGCATTACGATTTAGAATGTGAATTTAGTGCGACAGCTAATTAGAAACAGTTGTTTAAAGAATTAAAATTCCTCGAGGTGTTAATTTTTATTAATAATATTATTGATTCCTGGTAAGGGTGTGTTTCAAAGTTGTGGTTCAAAATGTATCATTCAAGTTTTTTAATGAGAAATAGCTGCAGATGTACTTCTGCCCCGCGTAGTTAAATTTTTGACCTTCGTCAGTCTCGAAAGACGTAAAAATAAATTGTGAATCAGAGCTAATGTTCAACGAAAATTGTTTGCAATGCCTTGAAACTTATACAGAATTTTATTTCCAATGTTGCACGCAAAGAAAAAAACCAAAAAACTGCAACAAAAATAGATCGCAGAATTAATACTATCTCGCGAAGAGAGCCAGAAAAGAGTTCCACTGACATTCTACTTGAAATTCAAAGCGAATACAATGTCGACATATACAACAGAACAATTGAACGGCGTTTAGTCGAATCTGGACTTCACGGGAGGGTAGCACGCAGGAACCCACTTCTCACTAAAATTCGTAGAAACGACGCGTAGACTTTGCCAACTCTTATTGGTCTAAGACAACAAATCAACGGAGGTATGTCGTTTGGAACGATGTAACAAAAATTAAGCGCATAGGTCCTGATGTTCGAAGGTATGTTCGTCGTAGAATAATTCAAAAATTTGATCCTCGCTATGTTCCACGCGTAGTTGAGTATGGTGGAAGATCAATCATGATGTGGGGATGTTTTATCTAGAATGGTGTTGGTCCTCTTCATAAGATTGATGGAATTTTAAATAAGAAGCAATACGTCGACATCCTAAAAAATGTCATGTCGCCATGGGCTGAGCAAAAATTGCCTGTTATAAGGAAGACAACAATTCAAAGCATACGTCTAAGTTGACACACACGTTTTTTAATGAAAATTCTATTAATGTTTTGGAGTGGAAATCGTCCAGCCCAAACTTTAACCTTATAGAACATCTCTGGGTGATGCTAAAAGAGCCATATGCACCAGAAATATCTCAAATATGGATATTGTTTGTGATGAAATTAGAACGGCATGGCAAGCTACACCATTGGTGCGGTGTCAGAGTCTTATAACGTAAATTCGGAATCGATGTGAAGCAACATTAAAGTAAAAGAGATAACCAACAAAATAATAACGGAAAGTAAGCTTTTGTTTTTGTTATATCATTATTTTTTGTTGAAAAAATATTTTCGTTTCTAATTAATTGTCGCACTCAAATCGTTGATTCCACATGTTTTTGTTAAAATCCTCAAAAGAAAACCGAATTTCAAACAAAATTACAAAATTTTTATTATACCCTGAACAGGGTATATTAAGTTTGTCACGAAGTTTGTAACACCCAGAAGGAATCGTCGGAGACCCTATAAAGTATACTATATATAAATGATCAGTATGTCGAGCTGAGTCGATTTAGCCATGTCCGTCTGTCTGTCTACATATATACGAACTAGTCGTCATTTTCTCTTCAAGAAGCTGCTCATTTGTCGGAACGGTCGATATCGGACCACTATAACATATAGCTGCCATACAAACTGAACGATCGGAATCAAATGCTTGTATGGAAAACTTTCACATTTGACAAGACAACATTCGGTGCAACCGAAGTTAATGTTTTTTTCTTGTTACTATTAGAGTTAGGGTTTAACATAGGTTTCAATAAAATAAGTGAAATAAATTTTCAGATATTTTTTTAAACTTGTGAACAATAAATAATCTTGACAAGTTTTGTGATATTTTTGTAATAATATTATTCTCAAATAATTATATGTAATTAGTTTTTTATTACAGTTTTTCTATTTAACTGAATTCTCAAAAAACGGGTTTGAGATAAATTCTTTTCAATATTTTCAATCAGGTGGGAGTGTCATAACTTTAAATTTAATTCATGGAGTGAAATCTCTTTAGATTTTTAAAGTGGTTGGCAATTCTAATTTCTTTTAATATTCTAAACTTTATAACTTTATGTTAAATATTGTTCAAATTTCAACTGGATTGCCAAAAAAAGTACCTTTTCACGTATTTTAATACAAGTCTCTATACAGACCTTGAAAATTGGTTCATTTATGGAACCACTCGCTGGATTCTTGGACAGTTAAAATGTCATAATCTTAAACCCACATCTCGTTGCTAATAATGATATGGTTATGCATGTGGTGACTATAGGCGACGTAGTCTAGTATCACTTTTGCGACTTTAACTCGACGTTGTTGCGTGGACACACTTCATATCCACAACATTAATCAAAATATTTTCAATCGATTCATAAGAGATGATGAGATAATCAGTTAACTCGCTGATGCTAACACGCCAATTTTTACTTTTTTTTTTAACTTTTACGATATTATCGCCATTAACAGGACGACTCACATGAGGCAAGTTTTCGATGACTTCACGACCTTCACTGAATGTCTTTTGCCACTCAAATACTTGTGTTCGGGATAAAGTATACTTCGTAAGACACTTCTGAAGTGTTCTCATTGATCCCGCAGCTTACGGAATACTTACCGAATACTTTCACGGAAGTTTCCATAATCATTTATTTTTTTTATTGCAGGCAACTCTATTTCAAAATATGACCGATTTGAAAAGTAAAGCAAAATAAAAATCAAAATATTATTAACTTGTTTCAGTTGAGAATAGTCAAAAATAAGCCGTATGAACAACATTTTCGTTTGTATTTTGGGCACCGATTGAAGTTTAATCACAATCAGCAAAACTCAATTTTATTGTTTCGAAATTGTATGAAATACGAATCAAAGCTGCTTTCCTACCTATACATATTTATAAATGTATCTTCTAATTCTTGTTCATGCATACTGAAATTAATTATATACACTCTTTTGCAAAGCAAGGAGGGTAAGAGAGAGGACTTAAATTAGTTATGAAACCATTTTCCAGTAGTGTATTTCCAGCATATTTATTGTCACTACTAATTAGCAGTGATTATTCAAATTACAGCACTTTTAGTGCGCATAATTCTGCTCATCTCGCTGTTCAGTTATACCTACATATGTATACAAACTAACGGTTATTGCCAATTCTGAACACATACTAATTAAATAACAAAAAAAAGTTTGTTGATTTTGCTGCATTTTCCGCTAACAAAACCACAAACTAATCGCAGAGCTTCGACAAACAGTTAGATCAATAAAAACAACATATTTAAGTATTAATAATTTACGAATATTTGTAGGTAGTATTCAAATATATATATGTATATCTATGTTTATATGCTCCAACCAACAGAAGGTTACCAAAGGAATGACGTCTGCATATCAAAATTGTGGAGTTCAATTGCAACTCTTAGCTAAAAACTCGCTTAGCAACGTCAGGAATGCAAGTATACATATATAAACATATTTGTACATATCTGCATGCATATGTATATACATGTGGTGTCTTCATAATGCACCAACTTGCATGCACAAATGTCGGCAAGTCTTCAAAAGTTGCATGCGCGCTCTTTAAGTCAACCTCACGGCTTGAGGCTGCAGTCGACGCCAGCTGCGCCGCTGACAACCTTTGTTATAGTCAGTCTGAAGCTGCACAAAGTTCAAAATAAAAGTGAGCAGTTTTAATTTGTATTTTATTTTTTTTTATTTTACCTTCTGATGTGAGTTTTTTGTTTTTGTTTTTGCATTGTCTTTTTGCTCGACTGCCATTAAAGAGTTTGTTGGCTTACCACTTACCGAAGCCGACGATCAAGTAATGGAGATGGCATCGACTCCTGTCTGAAAAATTCCAGTGTTAAATGCCACTCGAAGTACTTAAAAGTATTCGAAAAAGCAAAAAAAAAGGAACAAAAGTAACAATGAAAAACAAAAAACAAAAGCAACAATAAAAATACCAAAAACTACAGACAAGGGTGCGCACTTACATATCTAGTATACAGATTCACATATGTATCAGCACACTTGGGAAACGTGCCGGGTAGAAAAATTCGTGATATAAAATTATTTTCGACTTTCGAGTGCTTCTTGTGCAATTTTCGAAATTTTGTGACTTTGTACAAGCAATAGAGCAAAGAACGCTTCGGTTTGAGAATATTTTTAATGAAATTCCTCGAACTAAAGTGTATGCCGGCGACGAATGATTCAAGACATCTCAGCATAAATTAATTTTATATTAATATTTGAACACGATCAAGCTTAGGCACAGCAAGTGCTTCGCCTTAAAGGCTTCAAAAGACTTTGACTGTTTTGTTCTCAACATACCTGTGTTTGAGTTCTTACATAGTTTATACCGTTAGTAAAGTTAAGATTATTCCGGATTTTTAAACTGATTTGAAATTTATTCTGATTTGAAATTTATTCGCAGTAATTGAAATCAAAGTCTTGGATCAATACTAAGGCCGAGTCTACTTCTAATCCCCTTGAACAGATCGTGAAGAGTGAAGTGTGTTTAGTGCTCTATAATTAAAACAAATGTCGAACTATTTAAAATCTTAAATATAATTTCCCGATTAAGTTAAACATTTACGAGATATTCGTCATCAAACATCCATGCCTATCAAAGCAAAGCACAAAAAAAAATTACAAAAAAAATAAATAAAAAAAAATATTGTAGTGCAAATTTCCTACAAGACTGAGCTTTGCCATTTAAAACGATTTTTTTTATTGAATTATAAAATTGGGAAAAAATCAAATTTGATTTAAAATAGTCAAACTTCAACATTTAATATCTTGTAAACCAAACCGTTTACGAAAAAACCGTAAGAGATATTTTTCAAGTAGTTGGAAGCGATATATGGATAATATCTGATAATGCGAAAAAAATAGAAGATCATTAGGCGAAGGATCATCTTCTTACAATTAAGAACTCAACTTGAAGAGCCTTTCTTAGAGGTGTCTATCAACCAATTTTTCAGAACACAAAGCGTAAACAAAAAGATTAGTTTTTTCAACCACCCTAATGTATGTAATATAAAACTACTTTTATTTTATTTGGAAAAACTACATCTATTACTAATAATTTTTCGTCTATTCCCAGAACTTTTGGAAATTATATTGTATTATTAGAATGATCTTGTTTTGTTGCACATCTGCTCTAAATTGCCGTTTCTTTAATCATTCGTAACTCTTCATTATTTATGTATTTGATTTCAATGTCCTATCCTATTTCCAGCAGCTTTGCCTTTTGCTTTTTAAGGTTTGATTTCAAGAAATAATATTCTGATATAAATTTTTTTATTTTCTGATACAACATACTTTATTATAGTATATTGGCTTTGCTGCCTGTAGACAGTAGAAAATATTAAACATTTATTGCTAAAACTCGACCGATGTGGCTTAAATATTTAATTGCATATTTTAATTGATGAAACAACGCCAATCCGAATCAAAGGCCTTTCACATTTAACAACCATTTTGGCAGGCTACAAGATCCAACCAAACAAAAATCTTTTTCTTTTTTATTGAGGAAGATACCGCTTACGCGGTTATGGCCGACTTTACAACAGCTTGCCACTCCTTCTTCCCTTTCGCTGTTTGGCGCCAATTGTATAGCCACATACTTCTCCACCTGGACTCTCCCACGGAATGTAGGTTTTCCTCTTTTTCTGCTTCCCCCCGACAGCTACTTTCAGAGCTGAAATATTTTCATCCTTTCGGACGACGTGACCTAGCCAGAGTAGCCACTGCTTCTTAATTCGCTAAACTATGTCAATGTCGTCGTATTGCTCGTACAACTCATCGTTCGATTAACTGCGGTATTCGCCGTTGCCATCTTACGCAGAGCTTTTCTCTCGAAAACTTATAGCGCCGACTCATCAGATGCTGTCATCGTCTACGCCTCTGCCCCATATAGCAGGACGGGAATAACGAGTGACTTATAGGGTTTGGTTTTTGTTCCTCGAAAGAGGACTTTTCGTCTCAATTGTCTACTCAGTCCGAAGTAGAATCTTTTGGCAATAGTTATTC